>NC_056737.1:1548374673-1548487173 GCF_019279795.1 Protopterus annectens | reverse complement strand
TTTGAACATTTTTCCAGTAAGCAGTGAAACAAAATGTATGAACCAATAATGACAAAACTACCCATTTCAGAATATTTTAACCATAAAAGGCCCCTCAAACATCTGTCATTACAACCCACCACTATCCGTCAATAAGGACAATCTCTGCAGAAGTAAAATTCATCCGAATAATTCTACATTAAAGAGATTTGTAACTAAAGAGGCTGTTACTGGCAAACAACTTTACATTTCAGTATTTCATCTACAAATTAAATTTTTGCTGCCTTTGAAGAATTATTTGCCAACATTACATTAAAGAAAAAATTGGTACGCTGGTAATATTGCAATAGAGAATGACTGAGAAACCAACAAGTTCATGGTTACTAGGCATCTTAAACAAAGGAGGGCACACTTTTGAATGCAGAACCCATATCCCCCTTAAAATGCACCAGATAATCAGCAACAAGGGCACTACATACCATGCCTCCATACCTCTCAACCTCTTGGCACAAGAAATCTGAACAAAGGCTAAAATAATGGGGGGTCAAAGGCCCCCCAAACAGGGGCAGATTATAAATATTGCTCTTATAGACTTAGAAAGATGCTACAGTAACAGCATTTGTATTAGTATGCATTTTTTAAGGAAATGAAGGGTGAAACTCAAATGCATGACATTTAGTTATTTAAATCCTCAGTGATTTGCCAGAAAACCACAAATTTGATGAGGAATATGCCAAAAATATGATGCAAAAATCTGGACAGTTGCGAAGTATGTATACCTCTCAAGCTCTTAGTGCAAAAAATCTGGACAAAGCTTAACAATGTGGCTGCAATGGCTGAAAAAATAGGGATAGCTTTTAAATATTGCACTTTTTAACTTTGAAAGTTGTTAGAGCAGGATTTGTGTGAAAATTAAGCAGAGTAAATGTGAATTTAAGAGGGGACTAAAGCATTTTACAGAAGACTTCTTCCCGGTTAGGGGTCGCCACAGTGTATCTTCTGTCCGCTCATGATTGGCAGTGGAGTTTTACGGTGTTGAGTTGCCAGCCTGGCACCCAACCTTCCACAGAAGGCACACACACACTCACACCTAGGGCCAATTTAGTGTGTCCAGTCCACCTACTACATGTCTTTGGGATGTGGGAGGAAAGCGGAGCACCCGGAGAAAACCAATGTGACCACAGGGAGGTCATGCAGACTCTGCACAGAAAGCACCCCAGCCAAGAATCGAACCGGAGAACCTCTTGCTGTGAGGCGGCAACACTAACTGCTGCACCACTGTGGCTGCCCGTTTTACAGAAGACTAAGGGGAATAATAAAGGGAAAATTAAGTTGAAATGGTTTGGGGTTCTACAAGGAGGGAATATATAAGGGATAGATGGGATAACTGAAAGGACAGATGTTATAAGGTAAAAATATTAAAACATTAAATGGCACTTGATGTGTATATTATGTGGAATTAACTGGTGATTAAGCATATACTAGATCAACTAAATTGACTGTCTTAATAGTGGACATGTAACCAAAAGACAGGGACTAAGATATATACAGAAATGACATGGGTGGATACAAACAAGAGAAGGGTGATGAGCAAGACAGTACGGAAATAGTGCTGCATAGCTGAGCTTACTAAGTGCATTGCTAAACTTAGAAAAAAATACTTTTCTTAAATAATGTCTATGTTTAACGATGCCATACTGTTCTTCCACAGCTGATAGTATCCTTCTGCCTTGTTTTGATGTACTGCACATGCATATGGGACTTGCGTTCCCATGCATACCCAGTACATCAATGCTTTGAAAAGGAAGCAATGGAGAAAAGAAAGTCTCCATTGCTCCGTTTTTGTTTTTTTTTTAATTAAAAAAAAATTTCAGCTGCATTAGGGGTAGGAGAGAGAGAGAGACACAATGGAGGAAATGCAAAGAAAATCAGGTACGTGTCTTTAGTTTTAAATAATGTACCTTATTTTCTTTTTATTTCCTCCATGCTACCTCTCTGGTATGTCTGGAGTCCAGACTATAGATTTTCTTTTTTTACTTTTTGTTAAAAAAAAAAAAAAAAAAAAAAGTTATAGAATATACGAACGGAAAGAAGTCCGGATGACCAAACCTTTTTCCGTTGGTATATTCTGGGATTTACAACGGGCACGCTGGGTGGGCTGACCAATCAGCGTGCTCTTTTTCAAATATTAATGGCCAGTCGTTTAATAATATATTATCATGTGTAGCTACAGATTTGCATGTCCTTATGGTAGTAAATGTGGGGGGTCACTCACTTTAGTTTGAATGAAGGTGAAACTGCAGATGTGTTAGAGTGAATAGTGTTATGTGGTCAGGATTTGTTCAAACAAGATCTTGGCATCTTAGGTAATTGTTTCTTAACAGCTTCAGAAAAAAATGGTGTAATCTTAGGTGGTTGCAGTGTTGTGCTAAGCTGTTTACTAATGTGTAGGACATGAGAGGTTACACTAAATAAAACCTCTGTTGCAAGCCTTGTGAACCCCATTTTATTAAGTACTGTTGTCCTTTTCTGTGACCTGGCTTGCAACATGATTTTTATTTTGTTTAGTTTTTGTGGTATCCCCATTTGTACTTGTGTTTGGTTTTTAGTTTGAGAGACTAAATTCCAAATTCAAAAAGTATTTACAGGTCTTGCAAGTAATCAGCAAATGATAAAAACAAGTGTTGAAAGTCAGTAAGCAGAAAGCAGTCACTACAATGTCTCAGAGTTCCTTAACAGGGCAAAATTTAAACCCATGTCAACAAAAGACCAGTACATAACCAGATATACATCTTAACATAATTAGAAGTAGGCACTTTACAATCCCTTGCTTTCATGCTCGTAAAGATACAAAAGGGGCAGAAGAGGTAAACTATAACTTCTCTACAAAATGATGCCTGGATAAAAAAAAAAAAAAAGGTTTACAAGTTTTAATTAACTAGCATGAAGACTTCAACAGTAAAACAAACTTGAACTCTAAAGCATAGGTGCACACACACAGCTACTCTCACATAGCAATACACACACACGTACTCTCTCACGAATCAAAACACACACATACCATCTCTTTCCTACAGCAACTAATGACTACTTTAAATTCCACACAGTCCTACTCTCTCATACAACATACAGATATGCACCTTTTCTCTCGTACACACACCTACTCTCTCAAACAGTAACACACACACTCTTTCTCTCATACAAACAGAATGACTTAAATTCCATACATACACATTCCATCACATACAGAAGCCTGGTTTAAATGACACAGACACACATACACTTAACTTCTTTTTAAAATGAACGGCCACACTCGCACACGTAGACTTAACCCCTCTCTCTCAACTGAACTACTAGTTTAACAACTTCCACATGACTGCAGAACGTCTTTACATCTACGTTGGTATGCGTGTATGAGATGCACGCATGTTCCTCCTTAAAGGAGAAGACTCATCATTTAGTTGTTGAAGCCTCCTGGCCAGCCTGCAGGCTGCAGCTACAAAAGTGGAGGGTGCTTGCTCTTCCCCCTCGCCCTATGAAAAAAGCAAATTAAAATGAGTAAATAAATTCCTGCAAATTGCGGCCTTTTACACGGCCGGCCTGTACGGCGCCCCTAGGCCATTGCCTAGTTTGCCTATGCCTAAGGCCGGCCATGCATTCAGGATTAAGAATTTTGTAATTACTGTTGTTAAATCAATACTGTATCATTAATTCATCAAATGAGTATAAAGTAACATATTTAATCATCTGTGAGCTTCCTAGTTAAAGTTGTTAGTAAGCTGTTCTTAAGTATTCCACATTTTGCCCATTAGTTCCCCATTATGAGAAGTAGTGTTCTGCATTTTGGAGTTACTCTACCTCCATCCCTCCCACCAAACAGCTTTACCTTTAAACACAGCTATTTCCCCACCCCCACCCCGAACCAGCCAACCACAATTCCTGCAGTTCAAAGTCCTTTATCATTCAACCTCTCCTACTTAATGTACCTCATTTAACATCACTACCTCCACCCTAAACGTTGCTCTACAACTAATGTAACTAATTCTAATCGACCTTAACTCACCTCCTCACTAAAGTAGCCCATTATCTCACCCCTTCAGCACCACGCCTTCGTCTTTTTTCCTTCTCTCCCAAGTTTATTATAACATGCCACCCTTAAATAGCAGATATTAAATGTTATCTCTTCCTCTTTTGACCATTATTTTCTTTAGTTTTACTTTTAACATACATTGAACCAAATTAAAAACATATCAGTATCTAATCTCCATTCTAAAGTGAACTTTAAATTTCAGCCTATAGACCACATCAAGCAAACACTACTGTGATCCATAAACCTTAAATAGCAACAGTGCATTGCAGACATTAAGTTAATGCAAAACATTTCCCCTCCCATACAAAAATTGCTCAGAAAATGCTTCAAACTCACCTGCATCCAAAAACTAAAGACTGCTGTATCGTGGGATATTAATGGGGGAACCCCATCCCTCTGTCATCTGCACATACACCGTAAAATAACCAAAACCTATTGAACCCAACATCCCCATAGATATCTGCTTTAGGGTTTTCACCTTTTCAGATGTCCAGAGTTTGGCACAGGGTGTGCTCAGTAATATAACATCAGAGTGGGTGTGAGATGAAAAATAACTGAATTAAGCTGCAGGTGTGTAGTTTAATAGGCCCCCAGCAGTCAAATGCTGTGTGGTGCATTTTTGAGCTTTTTCCCCAATGTTTTTATGTAATGAGGGCCTAAACAAAATTCATGGTTAAGTATTTTTTCAAGGAAGAAATAAAATGTGTTCATGATTTAATATACAAGGTACTTATGGTTTCCAGTAAACTGAGAAGGCAGATACTTGAGAGAATACCTGACTCATAGTTGGGAACAGTAAAAGTACAAAGAAAGAGCAAAAGATGTAATTTACTGGCCAGGAATGTCACTTCAGGCACAACAAATTAACACAGAGTTGTGCTGTATGTGGTGTATACCATATCAATGCAAAGAAGAGTTGATAGTACTCCCTCTGCATTGTATACTATATCAGTGCAAAGAAGAATTAATAGTATACACTCTGCAGTGTATACCATATCAGTACAAAAAGTCTATAGTGTACCCTGTGCAGTGTATACCATATCAATACATAGAACAGTCGATAGTATACCCTTTGCAGTGTATACCGTATCAATATAGAGAAGAGTCAGTAGTATACCCTCTGCAGTGTATACCATATCAGTACAAAGAAGAGTTGATAGTGTACCCTGTGCAGTGTATACCATATCAATACAAAGAACAGTCGATAGTATACCCTTTGCAGTGTATACCATATCAATACAAAGAGCAGTCGATAGTATCCCCTTTGCAGTGTATACCATGACAATACAAAGAGTAGTCGATAGTATACCCTCTGCAGTGTATACCATACCAGTACAAAGAACAGTCAATAGCGTACCATGTGCAGTGTATACCATATCAATACAAAGAACAGTCGATAGTATACCCTTTGCAGTGTATGCCATATCAATGCAAAGAGTAGTCGATAGTATACCCTCTGCAGTGTATACCATATCAATACAAAGAAGCGTCGCCAGTATACTCTCTGCACTGTATAGCATATCAATACAAAGAAGAGTCGATAGTGTACCCTGTGCAGTGTATACCATATCAGTACAAAGAACAGTCGATCGTATCTGCTTTGTAGTGTATACCATCTCAGTACAAAGAACAGTCGATAGTATACCCGCTGCAGTGTGTACCATATCAGTACAAAGAAGAGTTGATAATATACCCAACACCAGAAAGTTAGCACATGCCTGACACATGCAAGTCATCAGCAATCATATGAACCCTTAAACAGCAACATGTAAGCCAAGTATGTAAAATTTACAGAAAACCGACAAGGGACAGACAAACCTATTGTTACCATCTGATCATAAGCAATTTAATTGTTAAGCTTCATATCTTTAGCTTTGTTTTCAAAGCGAATATATTGACATCTCTATTTTGAGAATGCGCAAGCTGTTTATGGTCAGTCACATGGTCATAATCCTCTGCCTCAGACCATGAGAGTACATTGCCAAAGCTATTCTGTTCTACTGTTCTCTACATCAGACCATGAGATTACACTGCCAGGGTTCTTAGTGTTCTGCTCTCATCAGTTTTCAGTCATCCCTGATTTTACCTCATATTTTTGTGATAATCCTCAACAAATCTTCCATTTACTGGCAAATATGTCACTAAGAGTAACAGCCAGTCACTAATGCTACACATTAATGTTTCCATAATTATACTTTAGAAAATACATGCTAATGCAAAACCTGTTGCTGTTGCTTTTTGTAAATACATCACTGGGGATTTGAAGTCATTCAGTAATGCTAGGCATTATAGTTTTATACTAGTTCATCCATCCATCCACAACCCTTTCTCCCATTTTTGCCCATGGGGTCAGGGTGTCATTTCAACAGTGACAATCATATACAGCCAAGATTTACACTACTGGGTGGCTGTTTTTCTTTGGAAAATGCACGTGATGCAAAACTTGTTTGTTCTTAATTTTCTTCCTTGCCACACTTTTTCTTGTACTCCTTCTCTTATAATCTCCCACTCCTACTGTGTCTCTTCCCACCAACTCTGTCTTAAAAGTCCTCTCATAGGTTCATAGGTTCATACTAGGCTATCTGCCCTAGGGCATTTATAAGCCTAGCCAGAGTGTGTGTGGCTTTCACCACCCCTTAGGATGAGAATACTATACCCATTAGTTTGCTGTGCCTCTGTCCAGCAGTGATACAGAGATGATTCCCGGGGTAAACCTACGATCTCCCATCCACTCGTCAAGATTTCCCTTGAACAGAGTCAGTGAGGGGCTCTGCCTCACATGGACTGGGATTCTGTTCCATAGTGTAGGGAGTCTCTGGGTGATGAATCTGTCCCTCCAGCACGTCCTATTTATATCCGTGTTGAGGTTTAAGTCTCTTGCTCTCGTGGCTCTGGTGGATTTGGATTTTTGAGGTGGAGCATGTCCATTAATTCCGGGTTGGACATGGCCTTGTATGTCAGGCACAGATCACCTCTGAGCAGATGGTATGCGACTGAATAGAGCTGGAGTTTCTTCAGTCGGGCATCGATGACATATGTTTGAGCCCCTTTATCCTTTTGGTGAGGAACTTTTGGGGTCTTTCCAACTGCTGCAGGTGTCGGGTAAGGTACATTCGAATGGGGCGTTGTACTCAATCATTGGTCTGATAAGTGAAGAGTACAGGGTACAATGACCTCTCCTGATCTGGATGTGAATCCCTTCATGATCAGGTGGGCAATGTAGAAGGTCTTCCTAACCACTTTGGCAATGTGAGTGTCAAAAGAGAGGTTACTGTCAACTTGGGTCCCCAGGTCCCTGATAACTTCTTCCGTGTTTAATGGATTACCACCTATGTGGTAATTAGGGGTTACCTTGTTTTTCCCAAAGGGTATGACTATACATTTTTGGCATTTAGCTTAAGGCCATGGCTCTGGCACCAGTTATCCATTTCTATGAGACCTTTCTGGAGGATGTCTGTGTCTGATGGAGTGTCAATTATGGTGCCCAGTTTGCAGTCATCTGCAAATTTTGTCAGCCACAATCCCCTATGTTTGCCTGCACTTCAGAAAAATAAATGCCGAACAAGAGGGGCCCAGGACTGAGCCCTGTGGGACACCGCTCGTGACCGGCTTAGAGTCTGACATGGCACCAGCAACTCTAACCCTGTGTGTTCTGTCCTTGGGCCAGTTTGCAACCCATCTTGTGACATATGGGTTTACATCTAAGCTGGTGAGCTTTTCTATGATGCCCGAGTGGGGTATTGTGTTGAATGCTTTTGCTAGGTCAAGGTAGGCTGTGTGAACTGCCTTACCCTCATCAATGGCCTTAGTGACTGTTTCGAAAAAGTCGACCAAGTTCAAGAGGCAGGATCTGCCCTTGACAAAGCCAAATTGGGTAGGATCCAGTGTCTGTAGGTCCCCAATGTCTTTATTTATGAGTTCCATTATGATCCTCTCCATAGCTTTGCAGACAAGGCTCGTCAAGCTTATGGGCGGTAATTTCCAGGGTCCGTAGAAGCACCGCCTTTGTGGAGTGGGACCACAGTTGCCGTCGCCATTCTTTGGAGTGCGATCCTGTAGTAAGGCTAAGATTAAACAGCAGCCTTATGTATGGGTTTAGTTCCTCATTGAGTTCGTAGCACACAGCCGGGGACACCGTCCGGTCCCATTGATGCTGTGTTTTTGCTTTAGAGAGAGCAGCTCTCACCTGGGCATCTGAGATGTTTGGGTGGCTAGTCTCTGGTGGCATAATTATTTCTCCTTTTGGGGAGAGAAATTTGCACTGAACCTGTCTGCCAGTATGTTGGCAATGTCTGTGGGTTCAGTGATTTTTTATCATTTTGGACTAATTCTGAGCATATCTGGGAGTTTCCACCCAGGTTTCTAACATAGCTAAAGAAGGCTTTATGATTGTCTTTTGTATCATTAGCGATTTTTCTCTCAAAGTTGGCCTTGGATGATTTTATGAGTGATCGTAGTTTTTGCTAGTATTGATCAGAGATGCCTTCCCATTTAGGGATTTTGCTCTGTCATGTAGTAGCTTTCTCCTCTTGTTGTAGAGTTTGTTTATGGCTGGAGTCCACCAGACCGGGCCTGCCTTTGGTGGAAAAGGTCTTGATTTTATTAGGGATTGCTTGATCCATACATTCCTGGAGGTGCTCGTAGAAGGCATTTGTAAGGGTTTCAGCAGCGTGGGTTGTGGTTTCCACTGGCTCGGGGGCCTTGAAGGATACCACTCCAGTCTTAAGAAGTGTGAAGTTTGCTTTTGAGAAGTTCTTCACTGTGGTCTTTTTGCTGGGGTGGGGCGGGATGTGGATCTCCAGTGAGATTAATTTATGGTCTGATCTCACCAATGAGGGATATACTTCCGTGTGGAGCATTTTGTCCCCATGTTTGTGATGATCAGGTCTAGTATATTTTCTCCTCTTGTGGGAATGGTGACTAGTTGTTCCATAGCATTTGAGTTTATGAACTCAAGGAACCTTTGGGCTAGGGTGTTGGGGCTTGAGTAATGTTCCCAGTCTATGTTTGGGTAGTTGAAGTCACCCAATATGATGGTGTTTGGAGAGACATTTATACTCTCCAGTGTCTTCAGGAAGGCTGTGTGGGTTTCCTGAGTTTGAGAAGGTGGTCTGTAGCATGTTACAAACTGTAGGGCAGTTTTACCTATGGTTAATTGCACCTGGATGGTCTCCGATGCTTCGTGCGTTGCCACTAACCTGGAGGTGTGGGTATCCTTTATGAATATGGATACTCCCCCTCCTTTTGTAGTTCGGTCCGGATTTTGGGGCCGGAACGCATGATATGAGGTATAACCTGATAGTGCTGGGGTGCTCTCAGGAGCCTTGAACCAGGTTTCAGTCACAGCACAAACATCGATGTTCTCCATACTGAGGAGGGCTTCGAGGGCATGCATCTTGAGGTTTAGACTTCTGGCATTGAGCAGTATTACCCTTAGTTTTTCTCCATTTTTGTTTTCTAGGGTGTAGGTTTATCATTTGAGCCTTGCCTAAAAAGGCACTATGGGGGTGGCAAGAGCCTTTGCCAATATCCGGAAGCCCAGGGTGACAGGTGCAAGCCGTCCCTTGGGCAGCGTGGCTTGTCAAGCATGTCATCCCAGGCAGACAGACATTGGATCCCCTTAGAATGACACCAGTAATTAAGCCAATTATTAAAGCTGATCATTTTGTCTCTGTATTGTGGCATCATTCTTGGTGAGGGTAGGATACTGCTCAGGGTCAGGGTCATACCGGCCTGGGCTACATAATCTGAGAGCTCCTCTATGTCTCTTTTCATGTAGTCCAGGGAGGTACGTCTCAGGTCATTCACACCGGCATGGACAATGACTGAGTCATACTTGTACTTGCTGTGGAGTGACCTGAGTGCTTGTGTTATGTGGCGGATTCTAGCGCCTGACAGGCAGCTAACTGTGATCTTTTCCTTGTTCAGTCTGGTGAGTGAGACGTCAGTGTGTCTGACTATGGAGTCACCTATAACAAGTGTGTCTGGCATTGTGTTTGGCCTTAAGGGCTGTGACTGTTTAGCACACTGACTTTGAGAACTATGTGTTGCATGTCTTATGTCTTGAGGTGGCAGTTGCTTGGGTGTCTGCTTTGGAGGCCTCTGTAGTTTTGGTAGATTTTTGATCAGTGCCTCCGAGTATGTCTTTGTGTGTTTATGTGTTTGTTTTGCAATTGTGATAGTTCTATGTGAAACTGGGTTTGTGGTGTGCATGGTTTCCTTCTCCTCCTGTCTGGTCTTGCCAGTCCTGAGTTGAGAGAGCTCAGCCTCCAGTTTGGCTATATAGTTGCATCTCTCACATGTATTTGTGTTTTGTGGGAGAAGGAGTGGGTTGTCTGTGTACATGAGGCAATTGTAACATTGCCTCAAGATGTCCAGATTCACCAGCTGAACAGGAGAGGACGCTAGCAACTGACCCTTCGACATGCTAGAAAAAGTGAAAAAGTTTGCTGTGTAACTGAGTCAGAAGGGACCTATAGGGAAATGGGTACTTTGTCTGTCATACTCTGATACTCTGTTTCTCTCATGCTCTTTCTCTCCCACTTTAACCATCTCTGCCTGTCACTCTGTCTTCCTGTCTTTCTCATTCTTTGTGTCTCTAACCACAAGCCTCTGCTAAGACTTGCCAACCCTGTAGAATGATGGTGCAGTCTTACAGCAGACTGTCTTTGTCTCAGCAGCAGCAAAAATAAATGAATAAGTGAAAATATAAATATACGGTGAAGTTAAATCTGATTCCCTGGTCTTATTCTCATCCTTTCCTGATCAGTGATATCAGTGTGCTGCTATTCATCCTTTCCTAGGTTCATAGGTTATGTACTAGGCTAATGGCCCTGGGGCCTGTACAAGCCTAACCCAAGAAATTCCCTGGCATCATGCCACCTGAAGTTAGTTCCCAATGCTCTTGTCAAACAAGACCACTGAGGTGATCCCAGGGGTGACTGCAACCCAAAGTTAGTATCCCGTGCCCCTGTCAAGCAGGGCCACTGAAGTGATCGCTGGGGTGAACTTCCTATTGCCCATCCACTTGTCAAGATTTCTCTTGAAAAGGGCCAGTGAAGTGCTCTGCTTAAAGTGAATGGGGAGTTTGTTCCAGAGCATGGGAAGTCACTGGGTTAGGAACCTGGGGAGTTTGTTCCAGAGCATGGGAAGTCACTGGGTTAGGAACCTGTCCCTCCAGCATGTTCCATTTATGGTGGTAATGAGGTTTAGGTCTCTGGAGCGTGTGGCACAGAGGGATTGAGATTTCTTTAGGTGGAGCATATCTAGCAGCCCTGAGTCAGACATGGCCATGTAGGTCAAGCAGAGATCACCTCTAAGTAGGCGATATGAGACCGAGTATAGCTGGAGTTTTTTGAGTCTGTCAGTATAGGGCATATTTCTAAGGCCTAAGATCCTCTTGGGTATTTTTGTGGCCTTTCCAGTTGTAGGTGTCTATCGAGGTACATTCCAGATGGGGGCGTTATATTCATTAATAGGTCTAATGAGTAAAGAGGGACGATGACCTCTTTCTTTTTGGATGAGAAACCTTTTGTGATAAGATGTGCTACATAGAAGGACTTTCTGACTACAGTGGGGATGTGGTTATCAAAGTAGAGGTTGCTGTCAATCTGTGTCCCCAGGTCTCTTATCAAACCTTTGATGTTTAGTGGACTACCGTGTATGTGGTAGTTCATGGTTACCAAATTTTTCCCAAAGGGAATGACAATGCACTTTTTGGCATTGAGCTTGAGGCCATGGTTCTTGCACCAGTCATTGTTCTCAGTGAGGCCTTGATGTTCTTCATTCCACATTGCTGCAGTCCTAACCATTGGGTAGTCCGCTGTCCAGTCGGCCCGAATACCAAAGTATATGGCTGACGTCGGTCAAGGCGCATTAGACTGACGTCAGGACGTCAGGGTACTAATGCGCATGACCGACGTCATATCCTCAGTCTTTTTTTGCCGCATGGTCCGATGCAGAAGCAGTTTTGCGAGTGCAGGTTGGCGTTCTGAAATTTTCTGAAGTCGGAGTTTCAGACCGAATCAAAGTTGGCTAAGTACCCCGTTGGGGAATATTTTGGTTTTTTCTTGCCTCAGTATTTAACCGGATGTCAGAAAAAGTGAATAACTGTATTTCTTGTGGGAAACAGATACCTCATAGGGATTACCATACCTTGTGTATACCTTGTTTAGGGCCTGAGCACGACGTTGTTGGATGCCGCTCTTGTGCTAGATTTAACAAACGCACTATTAAGAGAAGGTTAGACTGTGCCAGGTTAGTTTTTGGGAAGCGTTGTAATTATAAAATGCCGCCGGATGCTCCGGCGCCCGTCAAAAAGCGCAAGGACAAAGCAGCAAAGCCTAGAGTGGAAGAACCGCAGTCCCGGACGTCGGTTCTTTAGAAGGCTCAGTGGTGCCAGAGGTTTTGCCAGGAGTTTCTTTGGAGTCTCAGGGAGAGACTTTACTGTTACAGGATGTGTCCTCTCAGGAGGTAGGCCAGGCTGAAGGGGCTTCTCAGGTGGCTGTTCTTCCCTCTCTTCCTAAGGTGGTTAGAGCCTCCCCTTCTGTTTCCAAGGCTTCTTTGAGAGGCAGGCCAGGTTTAACTTCAGTGGGGGTTTCTCCTAGCTCTTCAGGATCTTTGCCTAAGAAACATATGCTTAAAATGGCAGAGGATTTGATTACTATGATTAGAGGTTCTATGCCCCCTCCTGATAAGAGGCCTAGGGTGGAGCCTGAGTTTGAGAGTTTTGAGCAGTGTTCGGAGGCTTCTGAGTCTTCGGCTGAAGACTTGCAGGACTATCCTCCTTATTCTGATTCTGATGTGGATGATTCTACTCCTTCAGCTTCTCCTCCTGAGGATTTTTCATTTTCAGAGACTCTGCATTCCATGAGGGAGCATTTTAAATGGGAAGGTCAAGATTTCTCTGATTCCAGGAAGAGGCTTAGGGAATTCTTGTTTTACCCCAGCATAGGCCTTTAGCTATACCTCCTGTTCTGAATGTGGTGGAAGATGTTTTTGCAGAGGCTTCCCTGAACCCTGATTCTTTGCCTCCTGCCCCAGTTAAACCGGATAGGTACTATAGGGTGCCTGAAGCTCATAAGTATCTTTTAAGAGTCCTAGGGCAGACCCGAAACTGTTTCTCAGGGGCCTAAAGGTGTTAAGGCTTCTGTTTTAAAAATCCTGTTCCTCCTGATAAAGAGGCAAGGGCTTTGGATAGATGGGGAAAGAAAGTGTATACTTCTTCCACTTTAGCCATGAGGGCGTTGAATTGCCAGTTTCACATGTTAAAATATCAGAATTATCTCCTTTCACAATTGAAGTCTAAGGTGGATGCTCTGGCGGAAGGTATTGAGTGTAAAGAGTTGCAGGATTTAGTTCATGTGTCTGAACAGGTGGGTAAGCATTCATTGCAATGTGGTTTTGATGCTGTGCAGGCCTCCTCGAGGGTGGCTGCCACTGGTTCTGTTCTTCGTAGGCACGCCTGGTTGAGGGATCAGAATTTAGCTGAGCATGTTAAGACAAGGATTTTGGATGCTCCTTTACAGTCTGACGTGTTGTTTGGTTCGCCTGTGGAAGCAGTTTTAAAGAAAATGGAGGACAAGGCTAAGTCTATGCAAACTGTTAAAGATTTTTTGCAGGTGCAGCCTCCGAAGTTTAGTAGAAATTGGCCTGCTAAGGGATGGACATATCCTGCTTATGATTCCCAGTCTAGGGGTAGGTCTACAGGTGGTAGGGGCAGAGCTCAAGGTTCTTTTAGGCCTAGAGCAGGGAGTTCACCTGCTCAGACTTCTGGTGAGGGCAGGGGTCAGTCCTTTCGTAAACAGACCCAATGACCTGCCTTTTCAGCTGCCAGTACATTCTCGTCTGGCAGCACCTTTGGGAGGAAGGCTGGCTCTTTTCAAAGAAAATTGGGATTTAATTACCTAAGACAGATGGGTTTTGGATATCATTCACCACGGTTACAGGTTTTATTTCCATACCTTGCCTCCTTTCAAAGGCATGCCAGACATTCCTCCTCTGCAAAGAAAAGAGGCTCACAAGCAAATTTCTCTGTTGCTCCAAATAGGGGCCATTCAGCCAGTCCCTGTGCCAGAAAGGGGCCTAGGATTTTATTCTCGCCTGTTCCTAGTACCAAAGAAGGGGGACACGTGGAGACCAATTTTGGATTTATCTATCCTCAACACTTATCTGGACATTCCCAAGTTCAAAATGTTGACGTTACAACAGCTTTTACGTCTGCTGGGCAAAGATCACTGGATGGTAACTTTAGATCTCAAGGAGGCTTACCTTCATGTGCCTATCAGACTAAGTTGCAGGAAGTATCTGCGTTTCCAGCTGGAACTTCACATTATCAGTTCTCTGCATTGCCCTTTGGCTTATCTACTCCGCCCAGAGTATTCACAAAGGTTCTGGCTCCAGTGATAGCTTACTTCAGGCTAAAAGGAATTCAAATCTATCCTTACTTGGATGACTGCCTGATTCTGGCTCAAGAAAAGGAAGACCTTTTACAGCATTTGGAATATGTGATAGCAGTGCTAAGATGCCTAGGGTATTCTGTGAACGAAATAAAGTCCAGTCTAGTACCCTCTCAAGACATGTGCTTTCTGGGTGTGAGACTGAATACAGCAGCCCAGATGGCCTTTTAACCCCGGACAAACAAAAGAATCTTTCCATTTACTTCCATCAACTATCTCTTCAGTCCGGGCTGACTGCAAGGACAGTCCTTCAAGCCTTAGGGTTCATGGCATCTTGTATTCTGGTGCTTCCCAATGCCAAACTGCATATGAGGAAGCTGCAATGGTATCTCAAAATGTATGGACACAGCACTGCCAGGATTTGGACACTGTCATTCAAATAATACCTTGCATTCAACAGGAATTTTGTGGTGGGCTCAGGAATGTCACCTAAACAAGGGACTCTCTGTGACCCGGCCAGAGGCGAGTCAGATTCTAACGACAGATGCCTCAGACATTGCTTGGGGAGCTCATCTAAATGGAAAGTGGATACAAGACAAGTGGCCTGCCAGACTACAGCATCTACATATCAACATGAAGGAGATGTTAGCAGTCCAGTTTGCATTAATGGCTTTCAAGGAGTTACTTCTTCCAGGGCAGGTGTTGATTCTAACAGACAACACAACTGTCATGTGGTACATCAACAAACAAGGGGGAACACATTCTTACCCGTTGTGCAGGCAAGCAATGATTTTATGGGAGACTGCGCTCAGCTTGCAACTAACTCTTCAGGCAAGGTTTCTGCCGGGAGCACAGAACTCCTTAGCAGATGTGTTAAGCAGACAAATCATGGATCCCCATGAATGGAAACTGGATCTTCATGTATTTCGGAAATTGACAGTGTCATGGGGAACTCCAGACATAGATCTGTTCGCTTCTCCACTAAACCACCAGCTGCCAAAGTTTTGCACAAAGAGGTTTCATCACACAGCTTGGAAAGTGGATGCTCTTTCTTTCAGTTGGAAAAATCTTCATGTGTATGCCTTTCCACCTCTGCCTCTTCTCCCAAAGGTGCTCCTGAAGGTCAGACAAGACAAGCCAAGGATGATTTTAATAGCTCCGGATTGGCCTCGGCAACACTGGTACCCATTACTGAGGAGTCTGGTAAGGAAGCCTCCATGGCCTTTACCTTTGATTCCACACCTGTTGTCTCAGAGGGACGGTCACCTGCTCAATGTCAAGCTTCACTCTCTTCATCTAACAGCCTGGCATATTCTGTTTTGAAACACAGCAGGTCTCAACTTCCTCAACAAGTTTTAAATGTGATTATGGAAGCCAGAAGACCTAGTACAAGGAAAGTGTACGAGAAAAATGGAAGAGATTTTTATTTTGGAGTGCAGCAAAGAATTTGGAGATTTCTGAGCCTAATTTGAGTGTGGCTCTTCAATATCTTACTGAGTTATTGGACAAAGGTTTGTCTTTCTCTTCCATTAAGATTCATGCTGCAGCAATTTCAGCTCACTATGATTGTGACCCACCATTGTTTTCGCATCCTTTGTTCAAGCAATTTCTTAGAGGGGCAAAGAATATAAGACCCCCGTAGAGCTCCTACTCCTGCTTGGGATCTCAATTTTGTGTTGGAGAAACTTACTCTACAACCTTTTGAGCCTCGGCTACTGCTGAATTGAAATACTTGTCATGGAAGACTGCTTTTTGTTGGCCATTACTTCTGCAAGAAGGGTTTCTGAATTGCAGGCCCTTATGGCGGTAGAGCCTTTTTTGATTTTCCATAAGGATAGGGTATCATTACGTACTAATCCTTCTTTTATGCCTAAGGTGGTTTCTAGTGTGGCTTTAAACCAAACTATTCATTTGCCTACTTTCTATGCAGATCCCCAAAATAAGGGGGAAAAGATTTTGCACACTTTAGATGTACACAGGCAGTTCGTTATTATTTAAGCAGGACTAAGGATTTTAGGCAGTCTCAGCAGTTGTTTGTTTCTTTTGCTTTGAGTTCTCAGGGCAAGCCTGTGTCAAAACAAACTATTTCTAAGTGGATTGGGTTTTGCATTGCATTTTGTTATTCCCATCATGGCAAGGAGATTCCAGCTGGGATTAGGCCTCATTCCACTAGGGCTACTGCCACTTCAACAGCATTTCTAAGGGAGTGGCAACTAAGGATATTTTGGAGGCAGCTACTTGGAGTTCTGTGCATACTTTCTCTAAGCATTACCACCTTCCTCTCTACTCTAAATCTAGGGCTGGTTTTGCCACAGCTATTTTGCAAGGCATGTTGACAGCTCCTGCTTCCTTATGATTTGCCAGCCTCCCTTACCTCTGCTTTGGGATTCTACCCAATGGTTAGGACTGCAGCAATGTGGAATGAAGAACATAGTACAGTTTTGTACCTACCATAAATGTAGATGTTCGAGGATCCACATTGCTGCAGTCCAATTTACCCTCCCTCCTTCCCCTTTGTGTTTAGGGGTGGTTGTGTGGGTGAGGTTATACTCTTGTAATTTTGTATATATTGTACATATTTTTGGTGCAGGAGTGTTTGGTGTTTTTGGTTTTGGCCTTGTCTTTTTAGGGTCTTCTGACATCTGGGGCAAGAAAAGACTGAGGATATGACGTCGGTCATGCGCATTAGTACCCTGACGTCCTGACGTCAGTCTAATGCGCCTTGACCGACGTCAGCCATATACTTTGGTATTCGGGCCGACTGGACAGCGGACTACCCAATGGTTAGGACTGCAGCAATGTGGATCCTCGAACATCTACATTTATGGTAGGTACAAAACTGTACTTTGTAGGATGTCTGCATCCGTAGGAGAATCTACAGTTGCTCCCAATTTGCAGTCATCTGCAAACTTGGTCACCCAGAGTCCCTTTGTGCTGGCTTGGACTTCAGAGAAGTAGATGACAAACAGGAGAGGACCCAGGACCGATCCCTGTGGAACGCCACTTGTAACTGGTCAGTAGTCAGATTTAGTCTGCTACTTTTACAGTGTGGGTTCTATCAGTGAGCCAGTTGGCTACCCATCTTGTGACATACGGGTTTAAGTCTGTCTATGATTCCTGAGTTAGGGATGGTGTCGAAGGCCTTAGCAAGATCTAGGTAGGCTGTGTGCACTACCTTGCCCTCTTCCACAGCTCTGGTGACAGACTGGAAGTCCATCAGGTTGAGCAGGCATGATCTACCTTTCACAAACCCAAACTGTGTGGGATCCAGTGTTTGGAGATTCTCCATGTCCCTGTTGATAAGGTCCATGATATTGCGCTCCATGGCCTGACATATCAGACTCGTCAGGCTGATTGGATGGTAGTTCCCAGGATCTGCAGTCTCTCCCCCTTTGTGGAATGGGATGACCGTAACAGTGCGATATTCTGCAGGAACAAAGCCTGAAATGAGGCTGTGATTGAACACGGTACTCAGGTGTGGTGCCAGTTCACTTTGTAGTTCAGTAATCAGCAGTATCACTGTGCTGCTATTCATCCTTTCCAGATCGGTGATATCACTCTGCTGCTATTCATCCTTTTGAGATCAGTGATATCAGTGTGCTGCTGTATACCAATAGTATCCTTCCTTTAACGTAACAGGAAGCAACCACGATACCTTCAACTGTCCCTGCTTTTAAAGAATATTCCTGATTTTACCTCTTATTTTCAGGTAAATCAGTTATCAATAAAGACAACAAAAGTAAAGTCCATCAGTAATTCCAGATATTAGAGTTTCATACTAGTTAGAGTTCAGAAAATGCATTTGATGGAAAATCTGTTGTTCTTTTAGCTTCTTTATGCGAATTAGAGTAATATTTAAAATTTGTTGCTTTTCTTGCCTTTTATTTTTTGGCTTTTTATTCCTGATTCTTCAGAAAAGAAGTTGGAGAACTAAGGCAACAACCACAAATCTTTTACAACATTTAGCACCATTTCAAATGTTCGACTTTGCAACTTTGCCACAGACCTTTGCTGAGCATTTACATAAGATCAGAAACTGCATTCAGGTTTCCACCGTCTAAAATTGGTGACTAATGTAATGATTCTGTTCCTTTGCTAGCAGCCCCACTCACCACTGAGATCCATCCAGTCACTGTCATGCATATGTGAGCTAGAACTAATGGAGGGCAGGCAGCACACTGTTAGTGTATAAAAGGTCCTTGTACATAAAAAAAATAAAATTAAGCAGATTCAACTTTCAGTTCCATCAAAAGCAAATCTAAAAGCAGTGTCTGCTTTAGCATGAAAATGAATGCTACGTTCATTAATTGTGAGTGGGAAAGGACTCTTGGCTTACCAGTGTTAACATTTATAATAATACCAGCAAACCAGGACGTTTCCTTTCCTGCTCACAGTTAATGCAGGGGCAGTGGGACACAAGTTACTAAACCGTGCTCACGGTGGGATATGTGGCGACCATAATTTGGTTGCTCTGCATACTACAGCTCATCCCTCCCAAGAATTCCAACCAGTAAACATACCATAATAGGTGCTCACACTACCAGTTACACACATACCACTTAGCAGTATCACTGCCTCCTCCCACCCCTACGAACAGTTACATAACTTTGCAACCTCAACAAAACCCTTCACCAGTCATAGCAGTACATCAAGATAAATGAAGCACTAACAGCAAAGACATCAAAATCTGTCACCTTAATGCTGAAAGTCGTACAAACAAGTTTGACTGCACTAAGCAGTGGCCTAGCAACAGCAGTTGTCCTGCTATATTAGCAGTTAGTGAAACTTGTCTTGAAGGGACAATCCCAGAATTTCTTTGTTTACATTCTGCAATGTTTACCTTGAGCAGTGTGTAATTCTGAGCATGCTCGAGACTTGTCTGTGTAGGGCAGGGGGAGGGTTACCTACAGGAAGTTTCAGCCTTTTAATCACAGTCCTTTTTTTCACGACCTACTCACAACACCTTTTAGGTTGAGCCATTCATTATTTTAGCTTATGGTTGGTTATTTTCAAAGAAAGGTATCTTCTAAATGTTTTTAAAGGACCACTATGGGCAAATGATGAAAAAACATATATTTTTTATCTAGTCATGATTTTCTGCACCTCTCAAAGCTGTTTGCCACAAAATAAGTATTCATTCTTAATTTTATTTTTTTGTATCCCGTCTGCCCTCATGGGGGCAGACAATCCTGATGAGAGTTTTTTTCCCTTAATAGGCTAAATCAGTACCAAAATGCAGCATGACAGCCCTGAGTGTGAGGAAAAGTAGCCCCTACCCTTTGTTGTCCAATTAGGCTTCCATTCACTTACAATGGGAAACCTGAGAAAAACTGCCAAGTTTGAGTCTGCAGATCAAGTGTCATTGACTGGTCTGCACTGATTTTTACAAATGTTGTTCCCACTAATGCACTACACATTCTCTGAAAAAAGCTTGCAAAAGTGCCAGCAAATTACTGAGATAAAATGGGCTTTTTACAAAGAGCACTTTTCTTAGTTGCAGTTCCTGACCAAGTTACTCCTCCCATCTCCCCTCCTTCAAGGAGCCAAAATGTCACATTTCCAGCTTGATGTGCAGCTGCTTAGTCAACTTTGCATAACAATAGACATCAAAGAAATCACAGCCTGGTGTGTCACTGAAACTTTTCCTTCATATGGTTCCTTACTCCTGAATTTTGACTAGCACTTTCTCATGAATTACGAGATAAAATATACAAGTAGTACTCCACAGTTTAGGCCAATATAGCAATTTCTTTAAATGTGCTCCGCTGTATATTTAATTGTACAGTTTGTTGAAATGCAGACACCAGATTCTTAGTGTTGCACTCATTCAGAGAACCTTGATTAGCACTAACAGACGTGCTGATCTAGATTTGTAATGTTTCTCTATATGGTGTAATCTGAATACTGTGTCCTGATGAATGTAAAAAAAAAAAGTAAATAAAGAATTAAACTAATGATTTTGGTGGATGGATGACATATGACTTTGAGAGAGACAATGGATGAATAGGTTTGACAACGGGTTTGCAGTTATGACACAGGCAGCCTTGACCCCCCCCCCCCCATGGGTGTCATATTAGTGCTACCTGATGACTTGTCATGCATCCTACTTCAACGGAAATATGGAGCATTATCACAGTGGGTCATGTGGAAGAGAACAGCTGTATTTAGCTCAGATTCTGATATGAAAAACAAATAGGTTCATAGGTAGGTACTAGGCTATTGGCCCTAGGGCCTATATAAGCCTAGCCAAAAAGGTACCCTGGCTTTTGCCACCCAAGAAAATTATTTTCCTGTGCCCCTGTTGAGCAGAGCCACAGAAGTGATCCTCGGGGTGAATTTCCTATTTCCCATCCAATCATCAAGATTTTTCTTGAAGAGTGCAACTGAGGAGCTCTGTTTGACACAGTCTGTTCCAGAGTATGGGAAATCTCTGGGACAGGAATCTATCCCTCCAGCATGTTCTGTTTATTGTGATGACAAAGTTTAGGTCCCTACAGCGTGTAGTTAGGGGGGATTGGGATTTCTTTAAGTGGAGCATGTCCAACAGCTCTGGGTTTGACATAGCTTTGTATGTTAAGCAGAGATCGCCTCTGAGTAGGCGATATGCGACGGAGTAAAGCTGGAGTTTTTTGAGACGGTCTGCGTTACGGTATCTGTTTGAGGCCAGTAATCCTCTTTGTGAGGTATTTCTGTGGCCTTTCCAGTTGTTGTCGATGTCTTGTGAGGTACATACCAAAAGGGGCGCTGTACTCTATAATGGGTCTAATGAGTGATGAGTAGAGGGGAACAATGACCTCTTTTTTTCTGGATGAGAAACCTTTTGTGATGAGGTGTACCACGTACAAGGATTTCCTGACCACTGTGGTGATGTGATTATCAAAGGAGAGACGACTGTCCACCTATGTCCCAAAGTCTCTTATCACAGTTTCGGTGTTAAGTAGACTACCACCTATGTGGTAGTTCATGGGTACAGAGTTTTTACCAAAGGGGATGACAATGCACTTTTTGGCATTGAGCTTCAGGCCATGGCTTTGACACCAGGTATCTGTCTCAGTGAGGCCCTTTTGTAGGATGTCCACATTGTTAGGAGTTTCAATTATGGCTCCCAGTTTGCAGTCATCTGCAAACTTAGTTAGCTAAAGACCTTCTGTGTTAGGCTGTACTTCAGAGAAGTATATACCAAACTGGAGAGGACCCAGGACTGAACCCTGCGGTACTCCACTTGTCACTGGTCTGAAGTCGGATTTGGAGTCTGCTACTTTCACAATGTGGGTACTTTCCGTGAGCCAGTTGGCAACCCATCTTGTGACATAGGGATTTATACCTAGTTTAGTGAGTTTATAATTCCAGAGCGAGGGATGGTATTGAAAGCCTTGGTGTGATCTAGATAGGCTGTCAGAACCACCTTACCCTCATCTATGGCTTTGGTGACTTCTTCAAAGAAGTCTGTCAGGTTTAGGAGACATGATCTGCCTTTTACAAACCCGAATTGGGTGGAGTCCAGAGTTTGGAGATTACCAATGTCTTTGTTTATGAGTTCCATGATGATACGTTCCATGGCCTTCCAGACAAGGCTCGTTAGGCTAATTGGGTGGTAGTTCCCGGGGTCCGTCATGGCTCCCCCTTTGTGGAGTGGGATAACCGTCACGATGTGCCATTCAGTGGGCACAAAGCCTGAGGTGAGGCTGTGATTAAACATGGTACTTAGGTAGGGTGCCAGTTCGTTCTGTAGTTCATGTAGAACACAGCCTGGGATATTGTCAGGTCCCATGGATGCTGTGTTCTTGGCTTTGGAGAGTGTTTTTTTACCTGTGCAGCCATGATTACAGGAACTTTGCATTCTTCTGGTATAGAGATGGGCCCTCTAGGGGGTGAGGGAGGGGTAAAGTTAGCATTGAACCTATCTGCCAGGATGTTGGCAATATCAGTTGGTTCTGTATATTTAGTGCCATTGTGCTGTAACTCAGAGCAGATCTGAGTGTTGCCATTGAAATTCTTGACATAGCTATAGAATGCTTTGTGGTTGTCTTCAGAGTCTGTGGCAATTTTGTTTTCGTAATTAGCTTTGGAGGATGTTATGAGGTATGTCAGCTCTTACTGAGGCTGACCAGGGAGCTCCTACAGTCATGGGATTTTACTCTTTTTTGCAACAGTTTCTTTCTTCTGTTGTAGAGTTTGTTTATGGCAGAGGACCACCAGATTGGCTTTCTTTTTTTGGAGAATAGCATCTTGGTTCTGTTAGGGATAGCATGATCCATGCACTCGTGTAAGTACTTATAAAGTACTTTATAAGAAAATAAATACTTCAGGTTTCCACGTGGGACATAAAGGAACTGAGGTGGCAGTTACTTTTAAACTCTGACACTCATCCAGGACTTAATGACTCTCTGAACATTAAATGTGCTTTAAGATGGGCAAATTAACATGTACTGACTGTTTGTTTTGACTAAACTAGTTCTTAAACAGTGATAGAACATAAGCAATGGTTCCACTACTATTACAGGGTCAGTCCTATGATTTTCCAGCTTCTAGTTTAATTGGAAATATAACTATCAGTTAAAAGTAAACACAATAACATCGTAAAAAAACAATGGTATTAAGTATTTGTTCAACTCACTCTTAGTTAGTTTCAAAAGTTGTTATAACACACACATCACAATGACTATTGGTAAGAATTGAAAACATTTTCATTAGCCCTTGTATTAACATGAGGACATAATCATTGGTTTGAATTCTTCTTTTGTATTGTGAAAAGAAATCTTTGGCCATTGGCCACTAAACACATCATATGCAAATTAGGTATTCCTGTATACAGCATATATATAGAGCATGGCTATGTACTTTTTACAGTTCTGATGAAGTTCCTAGCAACAATAAAGGAATGAAAGCGCTAGACAACAGTTCGGCCTCAGCTGTGTTTTTTCTCCATTCGTAATTTTATTAGTTACAAAGTTTTAATTGTTTATTGGATATGTACTTAGACATGGAAATGCCCTGTCCACCATCAACAAATATATTAGACTAGGAATTAAATGACAGATGTCACAAGCTCTCTTGCTAGTTCCCGGATCTGTCTGGTAAAAAATCCTTGAGGTTTGTGTGATATGTTTAGTGTGAATACATCCCAAATGTGGATGATGATCACGATATCTTGTGTGATCAGTTCTGCCAGTAAGGGAATGATTATTCTCTACACCTGGATGATTTCCCGTGGATAATTACTGTTGCTAAAGGAAGTGGGTCTGCTTCCAACTGCCGTCACATAACAGTATAAATACAGGGATTAGATTACTGTTTTGTCATGTGGTGTCCATATAGTGTGATGAGGGGAGGCAGTTGTCCAGTTTTAGTTCACCAACAGTCTATTTCTGGCAGTTCATTCTAGAGTGTTTGCGTTTTGTAAGGTGAACACAGTTTAGAGTAATCTGCTGTCTGCACTGTAATCTGTGCATTAAGTACCAGGGAGCTCCTAGCAACAATCTCTGAAAGACAGCATCACATACTTAGTGATATGAGGCACCAGCTAACTGCATTGTCTAGTGCATACTTAGTGATGAGGCACCAGCTAACTGCACTGTGTAATGCATGCTTAGTGAAGAGGCATCAGCTAACTGCACTGCGTAGTGGATACTTAGTGATGAAGCACCAGCTAACTGGACTGCTTAGTGCATACTTAGTGATGAGGCACCAGCTAACTGCACAGTGTAGTTTCTGTCTTTCAGCAAGTTTGCTATTACTTCTTAACACAAGGTGGTCAAGGCAGTTAGATTTTTCCATCATGTCTGCATGGGGCATACTGTATACAAGTCCTAGGCCAGCTCTAAATTTGTATGTGGCAAGCATCAAATTTATCATCTGGTTCAAACAAGCTTGATGTAAGATTGTTTATGTTACATAAACTTAGTCACTGACATCCCTGAGTACTGTATGTGCAAATGCTGGTTTAATTACATAAATTCGGTAGTTAGTGATGCTGACTGAGGAAGCAGACATTGTCAGATCACTTGTTGTGACACTATACAGTAATAGATGCTGGAAAGCGAAAAAACGTAAAAGAAGAGGATAATGCAGTTAAGTAATAGTTGTTAGTCCAGAGGGTTAATCAGTGTAAAAGAAGGTTCTGCTTACTTTTTTAGTGAATGTATATGTGGTGATGAACTTTTGTTAGGAAGCACCAGATGAGGTTGGCATACTAACAACTTATCGATATTGTTGGGTTTCTAGGGGGACTTAAATATATATAGATATAAACAAATGAATACATGTTTATAAATATATAATGTATAATTTGTGTGTGTGTGTATATATGTGTATATATATGTATATATATATATATATATATATATATATATATATATATGTGTGTGTGTGTATATATGAAATGTAAATGTATATACTCCACCCACTAACATATCTCCTTCCTTATCTATCCTACATTTATTAACCCACACCCACCCAGCCTTTATACAACAAACCTTTCTGCATCCTTCACATTTGTATCCCCCTCCACACTGGCTCTGCATTACTGTAAACACCTAAATCTGTTACTACCTACTGCACTCTAAAACACCTCCCCTTCTCTCAAGCCGTTACTTCCCCACTTACACTCCCTCACCTACTTTCCTTTACCCCTCCCTTTTTACAGTAATTGTATTTAATCCTCATTGTTTTGATCCTGTGAATCAACTTAGATTATTAGACATTTAGAGGATATTTTTAAGATGCTAAAAATCAGAAATTAAATACTGCACTGTAAATCTGCATCCTTAACTCTGTATATACAAAACTTCCACCTAAATCTCATTATCTGTATTTCTTTGTACTTGTTTATATTATCACATTCTGTTTTTTTATATTGTATTTCTCTGACTATGAAAATGATTGCATAGATCTGCATGACTCTAATTGTCTGTAATTGTCATTGGAGCTTTTCTGCCTGGGCCTCCTCTGAAAAAGAGCTCTTCTTGGCCCAGTGGACTTCCCCAGTTATCAAACTGAAATAAATAAATAAATAAAATAAAAGTATGTAAATCTTTCTATTTTTTACACCAAGATTAACTTACCACTGTATACTGATATTACTGTATTTTAATATGTCTTGTGTATCTCAAAATGTCTTGTTTAACCAAAACTGTATGACAAGAAAGTATTATACACTGTATTAGGAGCTTTTCTCCCCAGATCTCCACTGCAAAAGGACCTGTGTCCAGTAGGACCTTTCCGCTTAACAAATATAAAATAAATAAATGTATAGATTTATGCACACACACACACAAAATATATATGTGTGTGTGTGTGTGTGTGTGTGTGTGTGTATATATATATATATATATATATATATCTATATCTATATATATGTATGTATATATATATATATATATATATGTATATATACACACACACATATGTATGTAACAATATATGTGTGTGTATATATAGGTTCATAGGTAGGTACTAGGCTATCTGCCTGAAGGCATTTATAAGCCTAGCCAGAATGCGTTGGCTTTCGCTGCCCCCCATAGATTAGTTCCCTGTGCCTGTGTCCAGCAGAGCCACTGAAGTGATCCCCAGGGTAAACTTTCTGTTTCCCATCCACTCGTCAAGGTTTCTCTTGAAGAGTGTTAGCGAGGAGCTCTGCCTAATGTAGATTGGAATCTTGTTCCAAAGCATGGGAAGTCTCTGGGACAGGAATCTATCCCTCCAGCATGTCCTTTTTATTGTTGTGGTGAGGTTTAGATCCCTTGAGCGTGTGGCTCGAGGGGGATATGGTTTTCTTTAGGTGGAGCATGTCCATCAGTTCTATGTAGGACATGGCCTTGTATGTCAGGCAGAGATCACCTCTGAGTAGGCGGTATGCAACCGAGTACAGCTGGAGTTTCTTCAGTCGAGCTGCATAGGGTATCTATTTGAGGTCAGTGATCCTCTTGGTGAGGTACTTCTGTGGTCTTTCCAGCTGTTGCAGGTGTCTTGTAAGGTACATCCCAAATGGGCATTGTAGTCTATGATGGGTCTGATGAGTGATGAGTAGAGGGGCACAATGACCTCTTTTGATCAGGATGCGAACCCTTTTGTGATTAAGTGGGCCACATAAAAAGATTTTCTAACCAGTTTGGCAATGTAGTAAAGCAGTAAAGAGAACTCCACTCACAATAAGATGACCCGACTGGTCTGGTATACGGTAATAAAGGTTAAACGCAGCTTCCCAACAAAAAACACTTTATTGTACACAAAACAATAAAATTCACGACACGAGCATATTCCACTACAAAAATCACTGTGTGTTAAGCGCTTTCATCCGCCAAATGGCAGACTTCATCAGAACAAGTAACATCAGCTGCTGCTTCATGTTTTATGTAAAATTTAGGTGCCAAAATCATTGCGAATTTGAAAACAGGAGTACTTAAAGGCATACCCACTTTAAACAATTTCAAAGTTAATAACTATAATATACTTTCTATATGAATGTAATTGTTGAATTGAATAGTATCATGGTAAAATGAATATGATTATACATAGACAGCACACTCTCCACTGTCCAAAATAGCTTAATAAATAGAGTATGAAATTACGATTTATACCTGGGGTGCTTAAAGACCCATAGTAATTGTATCTTACCATTTCAAAAACCTTTTCTCTTCTTTTCATGAGTACGTTCTATATTCTAAGATAATTGGAATCTCCCACATCCTATGGGCACTCAATTTACACTAACTACTATTAATAAATAACATAGTATGACATAATAATGTAGTATGAAATTATTAGTTTATAATCTAAAAATTTTTTGTTAATATCATATAATAATGAATTATATTAATTATAGATAAAATAAAAGTATGTATAAAAAAATGTATGTATATGTGTTAACAAATAAATAAATATAAATATAAATATGAATATATGTATATGTATATGATATATCAAATTAATACATAATAATTCATAAAACTATATAAAATATAAAAGTAGTACTTAATACATCATATAATACATAAATAGTTAATTAAAAATGGTTGATTAAAAATGATTGATAAAAACAGTGTATGATTGGTACAGGTGTATCTATCGCATTAATAAGAATGGCTTAATACTAATATATTCATTAAGGCCAGGTTTTGTAGTGGCATCAGTTAAGATCTGCCAATTACTTTCCCTGCATGCTAATCTAGTTTTCCAGTCCCCACCCAATGGGTTTAAATACTCTTTATCAATAATTGAGAACTGGAAAGAATGATGCTCCCCTGCCTCACTGATATGTTTGTAAAGCGCATTGTTCAAATCTTTACATTTGATCTTGTAATAGTGTTCATAGATACGTTGCCTCAATTGTCTTTCAGTTTTTCCTATATAGAATGCTGAGCATTCTGTACACTTCGCTAAATACACCACCTGTTTAGTATAACAATTCCCATTCATACTTCTAATCCTCGTCCCATTCACATTTTCCAATTTTATGTAAGACTGATTGTTAATATGATTACATTGTTTACATCTCCCACATCTCTTTGTAGGGTTATATGTATTCTTTATAATACTTTCATCATGCCCTACTTTTTCAAGTAATTTCTTTAGGTTGGGGGCGGTCTTATATACAACTTTAGGGTAGAGTCCTATTTTCTCCTTATATGCATCCAGTACTGTCACTATATCCCAATGCCTAGTCAATATCTCCTTAATGCTATCAACATAGGGAGTATAGGTAAGAACACATACCCTACCTGCTGGAAAAGTACTAGTAGGTCCTATCTTCTCATTGGATACATACTTCCCTATTAATGGAATGTACTTACAATCCCATTGAGTAGAAACATACTTAATCGTATCATCAATAAGATGTGTAGGGTATCCTCTATCTAGGAAAAGTTGTCTGATTAGTTTCATCTCAATCTCCATTTCCTTTCTTGTAGATGACATCCTTGCTCCCCTAATACACTGTCCTTTTATAATATTCTTGAATATATGACGTGGGTGATTACTTGTATAATAAACATAATCATTGGAATGAGTACTCTTTCTAAAAACCTTAGAGGCAAAATCATTATTATGTGTTTTATAAACATATGTGTCTAAGTATGGGATACCACTATCACTAAAGTTAAAAGTAAAATTTAAAAAATTAGTAGTACCATTAATGTATTCCACAAATTTAGTAATGTCATCATTCGATCCCTTCCATAAAATAAAAATGTCATCTAAAAATCTTGCATAAAAGATAATGTTGGACGAATATTCACTATTAAATACATATTTAGTCTCCCAATCCAGCATCACCAAATTAGCAAATATGGGTGCGCATGACGCACCCATGGCTACCCCTTTACTTTGTTTAAAAATTTCTCCCTCAAAAGCAATGTAATTGTGGTCCAGGGCTAATGACATCATATCTAATATTAGGGCTATCCTGTCCCAACTTAAACTAGAATAGCTCCTAAGGCTATTACAAAAAAAATCCAATCCTTCTTCCTTGGGGATACTGGAAAATAAATCACAAACGTCTATCGTAACAAATGTATATTCCATATTCCATAAGGTGGGTGACAGTTTACCTAGAAAATCCCATGAATCAAGGATAAGATGTGGGATATTTTTATAAGTGTGTTTAGTCCATCTATCTATAACTAGCCCTATGTTAAAAGTTTTAGATTTGGACCCAGATATGATGGGTCTAAATGGTGGGTTATGTATAGATTTATGAATTTTCGGTATACCCACGATGTGGGCCATAATAGGATATTCAATACGAATAAATTCATAAATATCCTGTGTAAGTCTGTTATTCAATAAATATTCTTCTATGGCTAAATCAATTGTCCTATATCCTGTATATACTTCATTCATTGATATACCTTCGTAATTCCCTGACTCGTAAAGGATATTGTGAATAGCTATCTTGTATGCTGAGTTAGAATAAATAACAACTCCACCCCCTTTATCGGGTTTCATTATTCTGATATCTTTGTTATTGATTAATTCATCCAGACATTTCCTTTCTTTTGCAGTTAAATTGTCCTCAGGCTTATATGTTTGATCTTTGTTTCTAATATAATTTTTATTAAACCAATATATCTCCTTACATACCATCTTTTCATAATGGTTAATGATGGGATTACTGATAGGCATATACGTACTTTTTTTCTTTAATTCTCTATTGGCTGTAACTTGATTGTCCTCCGCTTGGTCGAATTGGATCGCAAGATTTATTTTTCTACAAAATAATTTGATTTGTTTAATGGTATCCACCAAAGAAAACTTGTAATTAGGTATAAACTTCATACCCTTCGCTAAAAGACTATAAAACTCTGTTTGTATAGAATAATCAGAATAATTGTATACTTTAAAGCCGTTATATGTGCTCGAAATATGCTCATATTGGATGACATTGAGAGATTCCTCATCACTATTCTGTATGTGCACATTGGATACTTCGGTAGTTGTAGAGGTCACTCGAGGTGGCGTCTCCTCTAAAATTTCCTGTTTACTTGATTGTGACTGTGATAATTCTTTCTGAAATTTGGGTGATATCTGCCCCCTTGAAAATTTTCTTTATTCTCTTCTCTCCCCTCTCTCTCACTAAATCTCCTGTCCATATATACTAACTTCCTTTCCTGAGGCCAAGTATAAGCTTTCTGAAGCTGATAAGCTTCTACATCACGATCCAGTTTCCCATTCTGCCTGCTATGAATATTAAATGCTTGTTTATCTGCTGAAAAGAATTGCTTCTCATATAAATCTTTCCAAGCCTGGAAATCACAGTGCTGTAAAATACTTTCATTAATAATTTCCACTTCATTTATGAGAGTAGTCAATTTCTCATCATTATGTTTCATTAATAATTTCATATACTGAAATCCAAAATCATCAAACAGGTTGTTAAATTCAAATTTAACACTGTCACTATAAGTCAACCCCATAGGGAGTTTAAAAAATCTAAGACCCTTTGGTACTACTTGTATGTCAATGCATTTAGACAAGTAGGCATTATCCACCTTAATATTTTTGATAAAAGATAATTTTTTACCAAAATTAAAAATCATGTCCTTAATACTATTCTTGTTCATATTCCTTGAATATGATGATGGTACTTGGTATACATTGTCAAAATTACATTCATCACTTAAAAATTGATTAAAAACATCATTGTTGTGATAAAAAGTCTTACTGTCTTTTTTCCGTTTAAATTCTATGCCTTTATCAAAACAAACGTCCTTTTTTGGACTAGCAGTTTTGTTTTTCACAGTACCTTTATTTGAACAAGTGATATATGATATTAACAAAAAATTTTTTAGTTTATAAACTAATAATTTCATACTACATTATTATGTCATACTATGTTATTTATTTATAGTAGTTAGTGTAAATTGAGTGCCCATAGGATGTGGGAGATTCCAATTATCTTAGAATATAGAACGTACTCATGAAAAGAAGAGAAAAGGTTTTTGAAATGGTAAGATACAATTACTATGGGTCTTTAAGCACCCCAGGTATAAATCGTAATTTCATACTCTATTTATTAAGCTATTTTGGACAGTGGAGAGTGTGCTGTCTATGTATAATCATATTCATTTTACCATGATACTATTCAATTCAACAATTACATTCATATAGAAAGTATATTATAGTTATTAACTTTGAAATTGTTTAAAGTGGGTATGCCTTTAAGTACTCCTGTTTTCAAATTCGCAATGATTTTGGCGCCTAAATTTTACATAAAACATGAAGCAGCAGCTGATGTTACTTGTTCTGATGAAGTCTGCCATTTGGCGGATGAAAGCGCTTAACACACAGTGATTTTTGTAGTGGAATATGCTCGTGTCGTGAATTTTATTGTTTTGTGTACAATAAAGTGTTTTTTGTTGGGAAGCTGCGTTTAACCTTTATTACAGTTTGGCAATGTGATTATCAAAGGAGAGATTACTATCTACTTGGGTCCCCAGTTCCCTTGTTACATCTTCCTTATTTAGGGGACTACCACCTGTGTGGTAGTTTGTGGGTACTTTGTTTTTTCCAAAGGGGATGACTATGCACTTTTTGGCATTTAGCTTGAGGCCATGATTTTGACACCAAGTATCTGTCTCAGTGAGATCCTTTTGGAGGATGTCTCTGTCAGCAGGAGAGTCAGTTATAGCCCCTAGTTTGCAGTCGTCTGAGAACTTGGTCAGCCAAAGTCCTCCTGTGCTTGCCTGTACCTCTGAGAAGTATATGCCGAAGAGGAGGGGTCCTAGGACTGAGCCCTGGGGAATGCCACTTGTAACCAGTTTAGAGTCTGACCTAGCTCCTGCAACTCTCACCATGTGGGTTCTGTCGGTGAGCCAATTGGCAACTCATCTTGTGACATAGCGGTTTATGTTCAGGCTGGTGAGCTTGTCTATCATACCAGAATGGGGAATGGTGTCGAAGGCCTTTGTGAGGTCTAGGTAGGCTGTGTGTACCATCTTTCCCTCGTCTATAGCCTTGGTAACTGTCTCAAAGAAGTCCAGCAGGTTTAGGAGGCATGATCTGCCCTTAACAAAGCCAAACTGGGTAGGGTCCAGTGTTTGGAGGTTCTCAATGTCTCTGTTAATGAGTTCCATGATGATGCACTCCATAGACTTGCAGACCAAGCTAGTCAGGCTTATAGGGTGATAGTTCCTGGGGTCTGTTGTGGCTTCACCTTTGTGAAGTGGAATAACTGTTGCTGTGCACCACTCTATCGGTATGTAGCCTGTGGAGAGGCTGTGTTTGAACAGTGTGTTTAGGTGAGGGATTAGTTCATCTTTGAGCTCGTGTAGGATGCAGCATGGGGCACTATCTGGTCCCATTCATGCTGTGTTTTTGGCTTTGGAGAGGGCTGTTTTAACCTGAGTGTCTGTGATTTCAGGGGCTCTACATTTTTCTGGTATGTTTATGGGCTCTCTTGGGGGTGAGAGGGGGTTGAAGTTTGCATTGAACCTGTCTACCAGGATGTTGGCGATATCAGTCGGTTCAGTGTATTTTGTGCCATTCTGCACTAACTTAGAGCAGATCTGAGCATTGCCACTTAGATTCTTGACATAGCTAAAGAATGCCTTGTGGTTCTTTTTGGAGTTCTTGGCAACTTTTCTTTCAAAGTTCGCCTTGGATGATTTTATGAGGGATCATAGTTTCTTGCTGATCAGGGATGTCTTCCATTCTTGGGATTTTACTCTTTTCTGTACTCGTTTCCTCCTCCTATTGTATAGCTTGTTTATGGCAGGGGTCCACCAGACTGGTTTCCTTTTCTTGGAGGAGTGAGTCTTGGTTTTGCTTGGAATAGCACGATCCATGCATTCTTGTAGGTGCCCATAGAATGCATTAGTAAAGGATTTTGCAGCATGGACAGCATTATCCTTTAGCATGGGGGCTTTGAAACTTTCCACCTCGGTCTTAAGTAATGTGAAGTTTGCTTTTGAAAAGTTTTTCACGGTGGTTTCCTTGTCCGGGGGTGGGGGCGGAATGTAGATATCCAGAGTGATTTGTTTATGGTCAGCTCTAACCAGCGAGGAGTTGACCTCCGGTGTGGAACACTGGTCTCCCATGTTGGTGATGACCCGGTCCAATAGGTTGTCACCTCTGGTGGAAGTGTTGACCAGTTGATCCAGGGTGTTTGAGTTTATAAATTCTAGGAAATGTTGGGCAAGGGAGTTAGTACTTGAGTAGTTCTCCCAGTTAATGTTTGGGTAATTGAAATTGCCCAATATTAGGGTGTTTGGTAGGACTTTTATGTTTCCCAGTGTTTCCAGAAACGTGGAATGGGGGTCCTGGGACATGGTGTGGGTGATCTGTAGCAAGCTATAATTTGAATTGCAGTTTTGCCTGTTGTTAGTTGCATGTGGATGAACTCTGAAGCATCGTGCTGTGCCACTAACCTGGAGGTGTGGGTATCCTTAATGAATATGGATACGCCCCCGCCTTTTGTAATTCAGTCCGGGTTCTGTGGCCGAAATATATGGTATGAGTTGTAGCCTGGTAGTGCTGGGGTGCTCTCTGGAGCCTTAAGCCAGGTTTCTGTTACTGCACACATATCGATTTTCTCCATACTGAGGAGTGCCTCGAGTGCATGCATTTTGAGGTTTAGACTTCTGGCATTGAGTAGCATTACCCTCAGTTTTTTGTTACTGGTGCTATTTACAGTGGTGGGTTTGTCTTTTGAGCCTTGCCTAAAATAGGCACTATGGCGGTGGCAAGAGCCAGTATTCGAAAGGCAAAGGGTGACAGGTGCAAGCCGTCTCTAGCGAAGCAGCATGGCCTGTTGAGCATGTCATCCCAGGTGAACAGACACTGAATCCCCTTTGAATGACACCAGAAACATAGCCAGTTGTTGAAATTGATCATTTTTTTTCTTTATAACATGGTATCCTTCTTGGTGAGGGCAGGATGCTACACAGGGTCAGGGTCATACCGGCATGGGCTATGTGATCAGGGAGCTCTTCCATGTTTCTTTTCATGTAGTCTAGGGATGTACGGCTCAGATCATTCACACCAACATGGACAATGACAGAGTCGTATTTGTACTTGTTCTGGAGTGACCTGAGTGCTTGTGTTATGTGGCGGATCCTGGCACCTGACAGGCAGCTAACAGTAACCTTCTCCTTATTCAGCCTAGTGAGCAGGACGTCAGTGTGCCTGACTATAGAGTCACTTATTACTAGTATGTTGGGTATGTTCTTTTGCCTTAAGGGCTGTGATTTCGTGGTACACTAGTTTTGTGAAGTATGTGTTTCATGGTTTCTGTTGGCAGGTGGAGGTTGCTTGGATGTCTGCTTTGGAGGTCTCTGTTGCTTTTGCAGATTTTTATTTAGAGCTTCCGATTATGTTTTCGTGTATTTGTGTGTTTTTTTGCTGGTGCTGGTTTAATGGGTCTATGTGAAACTTGGTGGTGTGATGCAAGTATTTCCCTTCTCCTCTTGACTGATCCAGTCTTGGGTTGAGAGAGCTTAGCCACCAGTTTGGCTGTATAATTGCATCTCTCACTTGTGTTAGTGTTTGGTGGTAGGAGGAGAGGGTTGTCTGTGTACATGAGGCAGTTGTAACATTGCCTCAGAATGCCCATATTTACCAGTTGGACTGGAGAGTACACCTAAAACTACCCTTTGGACATGCCTGGATATGTACAGTGAACTATTTTACTGATTGGCTGATAAGGTCAAATAGAGAGCCTTGTCCTTCTGTACAGTACAGGGGGGTCTAGTGCTAGGGTTTATAAGTGCTTGCTGTGAGTGTTGCGCAAATGCCTAGCTAAGAAATGAATGGCTTGAGTGCTTAAGTTGAAAGTTTGTCTAGTTCCAAGGGAAAAATTGAATATGAGACTTTGTGGAACCGGGAATAGTTATAACCTAGCTAACTGGTGCTGCCTGGCGTGCAAAACTGGGCAAATGCGTGTTTTTATAGCTGGGAAATGAAAAAGGTAGAAATTAGCCCAAAATGTCTAATAAACTACTAATTTCTGGGCTGAAACCACTCCTGCCTGGACAGATAGGCTGCTCAAAGCTCCCCTCTCTCACAGGTGAACAGAGAAACTTCCTTCTATCCAAGTAAGGTATGGGCAAGCACAGAGATTTGTAACATAGCCATGAATTCAACACTAACCTGAAAACTGGACTATATGCACTTAGAAAGGTGGGAAACAAGTATATATATATATTTTTTTCAGAAAATAAAGCAGATACAATAAAAAAACATTTTAAATGCACAGAAAAGAATACTTTTTGTATATATCTCAGATCAGAGTTGCATTCAATGCCCCTAGTAACAAAGTAGGAAGAAACACAAATACAGTAAAAACAGATGAATAAAGTGCAAATGTATATATATATATATATATATATATAAAACAATAGAAAACAAACAAACTGATTTAAACAAGTTACCCAATTAACCAGAAAAAAGCTAAAATCTGAGCCCTTTTCCAGCAGTCTTCAATCAGACAAGTTATAACTGCACACTCCTGCCACTAGGGTGCAGGGGAACCTTCTCCAAAAAAGATGGCCTGGATCACTGCTCAAGTTATACAAACAAAGCTAGATTCAGCAGGCCTGAATCTAGTCTATGCTACAGCAACAAGGCGCACCAATTCCAGAAAGCAACAGTTCAAATAAGCAGGCACAATAAGCCTGTGACCAGAAGTTCCCAGCTCAGAAGGGCAGAATCCAGCCTCTCCTCCCACTGCAGACCAGACCACAAACCTTCTTAGTGTAGAATAACTGGCGTGAAGTCCAAGTGCTTAAACCAGAACTAATACACTTTTAGAATTGCAGACAATGAGCCTTCAATCAGCAATTTCCAGCTTAGAAGAAAGTAAGCCACCTTTCCTGCCACAACAGTGCAGACCACAAAACCTTCTTAATGTAAAACAACTGGTATGAAGCCCAAGTGCTTAAACCAAAAGACTTAGAATAACAGTTACAATTTAATCAAGCTACTACGAAGCAGTAATAAATGCAGCAGAATAAATAAAGTTAAGTACTTTTAAGAGGCAAAGGCAAAATAAAGTAGGAGGAAACAAATACAGTAAAAGCAGATGAATAAAGTGCAAATTATTTTGTTTGTTAGTAAAAGTGCAAGGAGAGAGGAAGGAAGAACCTAAGTGGGTTGGCCTTCTCAAATCTTCCCTCTGATTTAAGTAGAGTGAACATTAGACTCAGAATATGATCTCACTGTATTCGGTTAACTGAGCAAATGAGATGGACCCAGGAGGAGTGTTCAGATACAGACTTACAGGAGGGGTGGGCAATTCCAGAGCCACCAAGACAAGAACATGGGGGGTCGGTGGGGAAATAACTGCAGAGAGAGACACAGCACACTGTTCAGTGAAACAATTAGTTAACAAAAAAAAATAAAGTACAGTTCTTTTAAAACTGCAAGTTTGCACTTAACAGAAGACTAAATTACAGTGCTGCAAGTTTGCACTTAACTTCAGCTTCTAATGCAGGTGATTATAGCCAACCAATATAATATTTATATACAGATATTTAGATATATATGGAGAATGGAATAATTAATAAGTAAATTTTGAAATATAAAACTATTGATTGGACTGTACCAATGGCATATGATTACATCAAGCATGTTCTCCAGGACTCATTTCTCCAAAGTTCACCACAAAGTAGTCCACTGAGAAAGCTGCAGGGAGTGACCACATGCATATGCAAAGGCAGTGGAGTTGTATAATTGGGAACATCCTGTGGAGCAGAAAAGATTGCTTATAGCAGCTGGGCTATCTGCATTCAAATTAAAATAACAGACAGCAGAAGACTGAATATCTAGCATTGCATTTAAAGATATCTGATGCAATGACAGCATAAGACAACTAACTCTGAATTTAAGAGTTGACACCTCATTATTTCTAAAGGCAGCAGATAAGCATATATACAAAAGACTGAACAATGAACCTCATTGCTTACGATAGGAAGGGAGAGACATCCAAGGAAATGGGAGTCATTCCTTATGAACAGCAACTGCAGACATTTGGACTCCCATGTAAATGATTTTGCTTGATTTTTGAACCAGACAAAGGAAGAACAGGTTTGTCAAAGAGTTAATGGGTTGGCAGTTCTGACACAGGTAGCCATGATCCCCACTGTGTCCTAATAGTGCTTCCTGATCTCTTATCAAGCATCTTACAGCAAAAGAAGGTAAAAATCACAAGATTCTCACTACACCTTTCTAAACAAACTGGAAAATATTAAGATACAACCAAACACCCTAATACTGGGTGATTTCAACTACCCTGCCATTAACTGGGAAAACTACTCTGGTACCAACTCCTTTTCCCAACGGTTCTTGGGATTCATAAATTCCAACGCCCTGGATCAACTAATCCATTGTCCCACCAGGGGCTCCAGTATCCCAGACCTGGTCATTACCAACATGGGAGATAGATGCTCCACACCAGTGGTCACCCCCTCATTGGTCAGGTCTGACCATAAGCAAATCACCCTTGGGTTGGGAGGGTGGCCTAATGATTAAGGTGTTTGCCTTACAAACACAAGTTGCAGGGTTTGAGTCTCACAAGGGATAATTGGCTAGGCTTAAAGTGGCTTGCAAGGGCAGTTAGCTTAGTATGAACCTATGAACTCTTGACATCCACATCCCACCCCCACCCCCACCCCCCAGTAAGGAAACCTCCTTAAAAAACTTCTCCAAAGCCAACTTCATGCTACTGAAGTCAGAAGTGACAAACTTCATGACACCCATGCAGACGGGATCTGAAAGTTCGACTGCAGAATCCTACACTAAGGCACTGTATGAGCACATCCATTCGTGCATGAATCGTGCCATCCCAAATAGAACCAAGATGCTCGTCTCCAAAAAAGGAAGCCAATCTGGTGGTCCCCTGCTATAAACAAACTCTACAACAGAAGGAAGAATCTGTTGCAGAAAAGAAGAAAATCCCAGGATGCAAAAAACTCCCTTACCAGCCTCAGTAAGAAGCTGAGATCCCACATAAAATCCTCAAAAGCTAGTTACGAAAATGAAATTGCCAAAGATTCCAAAGACAACCACAAGGCATTCTATAGTTATGTCAAGAATCTAAATGGCAATGCTCAGATCTGCTCTGAAATACAACAGAATGGCATTAAATATACTGATCCCAAGGATATTGCCAATATCCTGGCAGATCGATTTAGTGCCAACTTCACCCCCCCTCTCATCCCCTAAAGGGCCCATCTCAATGCCAAAAGATTGTCAAATTCCGGTAATCATGGCCACACAGGTAGAAACCGCACTCTCCAAAGCTAACAATACAGCATCCATGGGACCAGATGACATCCCAGGCTGTGTACTACATGAACTACAAAATTAAATGGCATCTCACTTAAGTGTCATGTTTAATCATAGCCTCACCTCAGGCTTCGTGCCCACTGAGTGGCGCACAGCTACAGTTATCCCACTCCACAAGGGGGGATCCACCTTGGATCCCAGGAACTACCATCCCATCAGTCTGACAAGCCTGATCTGCAAGGGCATGGAAAGCATTATCATGGAACTTATAAACAAAGACATTGGCAACCTTCAAACACTGGACCCCCAACCAGTTTGGGTTTGTGAAGGGCCGATCTTGTCTCTTGAATCTGATTGACTTCTTCAAATCAGTCTCCAGAGCTGTGGACGAGAGTAAGGCAGTCCACACAGCCTATCTGGACCTCGCCAAGGCCTTCGACACCATCCCCCACTCTGGAATCATAATTACTAAGCTGGGCATAAATCCCTACATCACTCAATAGGTTGCCAGCTGGCTTACTGACAGAACCCAGACTGTAAAAGTAGCCGACTCCAAATCCAGCTCCAGACAGGTGACAAGTGGAGTACCTCGGGGTTCAATGCTGGGACCACTCTTGTTTGGCATCTACTTCTCTGAAGTACAGGCCAACACTAAGTTCGCAGATGACTGCAAACTGGGAGCCGTTATTGAGTCCCCAGATTATGTGGATATTCTACAAAAGGGCCATACAGAAACAGATGCCTGGTGCCAGAGCCATGAGCTCAAGCTTAATACCAAGAAATGTATAGTTATCCCCTTTGGAAAAAAACATGTACCCATGAATTACCACATTGGTGGCAGGACACTAAACATCGAAAGTGTGATGAGAGACTTAGGGGCACAGGTGGACAGTGGTCTCACTTTCAATAACCACATTGCCACAACAGTAAGGAAATCCTTCTATGTGGCACACCTCATCACTAAGGGCTTTTCATCCAGAAAAAAGGAGGTCATTTTCCCACTGTACTCCACCCTTATTAGACCCATTATAGAGTATAATGCCTCATTTGGTATGTACCTCATGCGACATCTGCAACATCTGGAAAGACCACAGAAATACCTCACTAAAAGAATCATAGGCCTAAAGCAGATGCCATATGCTGACCATCTAAAAAAACTCCAGCTATACTCTGTGGCATATTGTCTACTCAGAGGCGATCTCTGCTTAACATACAAGGCCATGTCAAACCCTGAGCTGTTGGACATGCTCCACTTAAAGAAATCCCAATCCCTCAGAGCCACATGCTCCAGGGATCTAAACCTTGTCATCACAATGAACAAAACATGCTGGAGGAATAGGTTCGTAACCCAGAGACTCCCCATACTCTGGAATAGACTGCCCATACATGGCAGAGCGCCTCATTGGCCCTCTTCAAAAGGAACCTTGATGATTGGATGGGAGATAGTAAATTCACCCCGGGGATCATGTCAGTCACCCTGCTAGACAGGGGTCCAGAGAAGTAAATACTGTAGGAAGAAATATCCAGGGAATTGTTATGGCTAGGCTGCATAGGCCCTAGGGTTGATAGCCTAGTGCCAACCTATGATATGAATGGGTCATGTAGAAGTGGAAAAATATGAAACATTTACCTGAAGGATGCTTTAGTAATATGTTGCCTTTTGCACAAACACAAAAATGAAATGAGTTTCCAAAGGACCCTATAAGTAACATGTCCTATTATGTACAAGTACCGAAATGAGACATTTCACCAAATGACTGAATGACTACAAACCACATTTATGTGTATGTAATCTGTCAGTCAGCACAAGAACATGGCAAAAAACAAGATGGCAAGTAATGCAGATAATAGAAATCCAGAGGCAGCTGACAGGTATGCATATCCCTCACCCACTGTCAAATACCATATCCGCACATGTATGAATTATAATAAACTAACAGAAAATATATATGTACATATTTACTCTTGTAAATATCTCTAACATTACATATAAATAACGACTACTGACTGTCTTATACACCTGGTGCATGTAGGAATTTTTCTTTAATTGATATACACTGCAGCACATAATTCAGTTGTTTGATTTTGGTTATTGTCTAGCTAAACATATCTTTCCATGTGTTTATATATACATTCGCTACTTCTACTACTGTTGTCTGATCTGATTAATATACAGTGATTAACTAGAAATATATGGACTGACAATCTTCCACACAGAAAAGTTTCTTAAAAAGATTGGGAAGAAAGACTGGAAACGCAATTGACAACTCAGGAGCCTAATAAAATCCACCAAAGCCAAATTTGAGACTAAAATAGATATCCGAGCCAAAGACAAGGCATTTTTAGTTATGTTCATAATCTCAAAAGCATAATGAAGCAATGCACTGAGCTGATTGTGAATGAGGATGCCTACACTGAGGATGAAAATATAGTGAACCTACTCACCAAAAAACTTTACTTCTAAATTTCTTCCCCCCCCCAGTTTGACCCTCAAGATATACCTGAAACTGGCCTGTCACACAAGACCAAGTCCTAAAAGTGCTGTCAAAAGCTAAAAAATAGTACATTGATGGGTCTTGACAATATCCCTGGATGCATCTTAAATAACATGCACGATTTAGCCTCAACCCTAGCAACACTGTTCAATCTTGGCCTCCATAGAGGTTTTGCGCCAAGCAAATGGAGAACAGCTGCAGTCATTCACCTGCATAAGTGAGGACCTTTCTCCGACCCAAGCAGTTACAGACCCATAAGTCTGACCAGCTTCAAACACAAAGCCATGGGAAGACTTATCGAAGTAATCAGTCCAGACACAAGGAACCAACACTGGACATGTCTCAGTTTGGATTCATCAAGGGCAGATCACACTTACTCAACCTGGTGGATTTTTTTGAAAAGGTCACCAAAGCAATGAATGAAGGTGAAATGGTACATGCTGCATACCCAAACCTGGTCAAATCTCTTGACACAATTCTCCACCCAGGCATATTAGAAAAGCTAAATTAACTGATAAACCCCCAGATCATCAACCAGACTGCCAACTGGCTCACAGATAGGTCGCAGTAAATCAAAAAGGGGAAGTTACCTCCACAGAGAGACCAGTCACCAGTGGAGTCCCACAAGGTTCTATAAGCAAGGATGGCAACCCTGGTGGTAACATCAGGGGACTCATCCCCCTTGCCTGAAAAATACTGGAGGTTTGCACTGTCATACAGTATCATAAGGCTCTTGCACCAGAGAATGTATGTCAATCATCAGGGCTGGGGAATGGGTAAGGCATATAAATAACATCTTTCTATGTCCACAAGCAAGTTTGACACTGCAGTGACTTGCCACAGTCTCCTCTCAGACAACAGGAGAGTTTTGGGTTAGGTGGAGGAAGTCATGAGTGACTTGCATCATCTTAGAAAAGAAGTAAGGTACGAGTGTCAACTGACGGTCTTCTCCGTAGGGTGAAACTCAAAGCCACATGAAAGACAATCAGAGGCAGATGCTTAATGTTAGTTTAGCAAGTTGAGGTCCACCTCTCAAGCACAAAGTGGTGATACATGTGCTCAAAGAAGACAAGAGTCTACAACAAGATAAAACTCTTGCTTTTGCAAACAATGTAGGCAGATTTCAAAATAAGACTACAGAAAAGTTTCTAGGTTTCTGTTTTTAGCACTCCTGACTTAAAAAATCCCTGATTTATGAAGAAATCTTCGTAAAGCTATCTGCAAGAACAATTGATCCCAAAATAAGTTTCACTTTAACAAAAAAAAAGAAAAAAAAAGCCAGAGAGAAAACTACACAACTGTAAGATGTACTGCTTTAAGAAAAAGCACTATTAAAAAAAAAAAACAGGCAACAGTAAAAAGATGCAAATTATCACTGCAATATAACCATGTCCTACCCCCCCCCCCCCACCAAACCACTGCATAAAATAACTTTCTACAAAGTGAGAGATAAATTCTGAGTGTACAATGAGATATTTCTGTTTCGGCTTTTAAAACAATTCAATATGGGAGCTGTGCACAGACTTCTGCTTTGCGTTTTTAATGCAATGCCCAAGCTATTCAAAATTGTACGTTTGCATTCCAAAACTGGAATACAGCTGACAAGAGAGTCAAGATAACACAGCACCAGTTAATCATCCCCGTCCATATTCCCAACCCCTAACCTCATTAAATTCCCAGAAAACTGCAATTCTGAGCAAGTTCCTGTTCTGTCAATCCACACCCTCTTTGTTATGTACAATCACTTTGACCTCTACTCCTATATCAGCTGTTTATCCTGTATCCTGCCTTTGTACCTCATCCCCCCCCCATGAAAATACACTCATACTTATTGGAGAAGGGCTATGCTTCCAAATGTCACCCCTGCCTGTCATATCTGCTCCAGAGAGTCTGGAAATATCATATGACCAGCCACAGAGATGATGAAGGATCAGCAATAAAACATGAACAAATGTGAACAAAGCTTAGTAAGGAGTACTTTAGAAGACTTAAATTAATCCTGAAAACAGCATTGACACCTAGGAACAAGATCCAAGCTATAAATCAATTTGCTCTTCCTGTCCTAACTTATAGCTTTGAAGTGATTGACTGACCCCAAAATGTGTTGGATAGATTGGATATTAAAACAAGAAGGATGCTTCATGCTCACCAAATGATTTATAAAAATCAGTGTATACCAAGATTATATATTCCCCATTCTGAAGGAGGGATGGGCCTCCTTGAAGTTGATTACATGTATAGATCTGCAATCATGGGACTTCACACACATCTACTGACCTCACAAGATCCAAATCTGGTGAACTTTTTGAAACATGAGGAGAATAAATCTAAGATGACATCACTGCTTAATTTAGCAGAAGCATATCAACGTCAAGCAGGAATGGAAATCAAACCAGAAGTGGATAAAAATCAGGCGGCAACTGAGTGTGCTAAAAAAAGAAAGAATATAAGGTGAAGGATCAGATGAGAAGGCAGGAAATGTGGAAAAAACATAAATATAGTTGCAAGTATAGAAAACTTCTGGAAGAGCCTCATGTTGATCAAGAATGAATGCAGGAATGGTTGAGAGGTGAATTTACATCAAGAAATGAAAGGTTAATATTGGCAGCCCAAGATAGTGGGCTACGTACACGTTAGTTTACTAAGTCTATTGAACATGTGGGAGAAACAGATATATGTAGGTTTTGTGGAACCGAATTGGAAACAGTCACACACCTTATTGCTGGTTGCTACTCTCTTATGGCAGAGAGACTGTATACTGAAAGGCATAATGATGTGGCAAGATTGTTACACTGGAGATTGTGCAAACATTATGGTATCAAAGTGGCTAAAAAGCACTGGAAACATGAGCCACAGAGAATCATAGAAAATGATGAAGTTTACATCACATGGGACCACCCAGTACCCACAGTCCAAAAGATAGATGCTAGAAAAACAGATATAGTGGTCCAAGAAAAGAAGACAAAAGTAGCATTGATCATTGAAATTGCCACACCTATTGACTATAGTGTCTTGCATACAGAGAGACACAAAGTCATAAAATACCTCGATCTGCAGACAGAAATGAGAGCCATGTGGAAGAAAGATACCCAGACAGTTCCAGTAGTAGTAGGAGCAACTGGTCTTATAAAAAAGAATTTACAGTCATATTTAGATACATTACCAATTCATGTAACATTGTACGAATTGGAGGAGGAGTCATTACTGGGCACATTGCGGGTACTGTGAAAGGCACTTTTGGCTAACATCAAAGAGTGAAACAATGCTAATTTCATGAACTTTAATCATACTTTGACTTAGTAATGGGGTCCATTCCCGTCGTGGTATTAGAAACCCAAAAGACTTGGAGAAATTAAAAAAAAAAATAACATATTTTTCTCCACATTCCTTAAACTGTGACCAGAAAATTAAGTCTGGCAGCTAGTTTAATCTTAGAGTCTGATCTATTCACCATTATAAATATGTACATTAACAAATAACTATATGTTTATATATTTATGTATATGTGTGTGTCTGTGTCCATTATAAATATGTACATTAACAAATACCTGTATGTTTATATATTTGTGTGCGTGCGTGTTTACAAGTGCATAGCCCAAACAGTACCTTAGTTACAATTTCACCCCTACCTGTCATATCTGCTCTAGAGAGTCTGCAAATACGACATTACCAGCCACAGAGATGCCTGACATATTTTTCTCCACACTCCCTAAACTATGACCAAAAAATTAAGTCTGAGTGCTAGTTTGATCTTAGTCTGATCCACTCCCCATTATAAATATGTACATTAATAAATACGTATATGTATGTATATTTGTGTGTGTGTGTGTGTGTGTGTGTGTGCAACAAGTACATAGCCCAAACAGTATCTTAGTCAAAAATAATTGCATACTGCCAATATTAAACATGAAGATAACAATTATCCATGTCAAATCTCCACAATATAGGCAATTGTAAACATTTATGCTAGATATCTAGAGCAATACAGTTACCTAACTGCAAATACCCCATTTGAGAAATCCTCTCACTTTCCAAAGACACACTTCTTCTTAATAATCTAGGCCTGGCAGTCCGTTATCCTTCAAATACTTAACTTGACAATTTGTGTACCTTCTCCAAGTAAGGGGAGCCACGTAACCATTCAACTGTCTGCAGTAGTACTCTGTTACACTCAAAAAAAAAGGGATTTCTATTTAATTTATCTCTAAATGCTCTCCTTTAGCTAATAAACCATTTTACATATAATGTACTAAACAACTCATCCCATTACTGGATTCAAATATACTGTCTTTTCAAAAATTTACCTTAAATGTTCAGCAAGCTGCAGTTTTTTTTTCCAGTTTCCCATGTTTTCAATCTAGTCCCATAGTCAAACTCCAAGTGCGCAGCCCCGAACATAAAATCACAAAATTGTTCAAAGAGATCATTGTCTCAGCCTGTCGCAGTCATTCGCCCACAGCTAGTCCATAAACAACCCGATCTAAATGGAACCAGGAAGCTGGGGTATTCACAGCAAGCCAGGGTACAACGGGAGGGGAGGGTAAATCACAGAAAAACAGAGGTGCTAATGTTAGAGTCAGCAAATGCAATACTTCCCACCACTTTTCTGATTATTGTGGGGTAGCCCGTGGGGAGGGACAACAAAAGACTGGGGAACATAGAGGAAAAAAAAAAACATGGAAAAAGTTGGACAGATGAAAAAACTTTTCACCCAGCTGTTACCACAACAACAGTCTAGACGTTTGTACTCATTATTCAGAAAATACACAATGTAAAGCCTGCTGCTCAATTAACTTTTCCAAACATTTAAAGTATTGTTTAAGTGCTGGTCCTTTTTAACATTTAAAGTATTATGTGGTACATTCAGAGGTTTCCACGTTTTCATTTTTATATTGCAGCAAAACACTGACAGTAACAGATGCATACATAAAAGAATGCCTTCAATTTATCACTGCAGTAACTCCATTAGGTGGGAGGCTGACATGGTCAGAACCAAAGCAGCATTGTTCCTGTTTTCCCCAGGGAACAAAAACAGTAATGAGAAAAATCAAACAGGGTCACATTTGGAGAACCGCGTGTGGGAGAATGGTTGGTGTACTGTTCCAGAAGCAAGAACGTTGAAGTTGCAGAAAACTGAAACAGAAGACTGCAGAGTCGATGACATGGGTCCATTGCACACCACTTAATGTACGCATTGGTACCGGAAAAAAAATTATGTTTTGCAAGCTGCATGTTTGACACTGTCCCTTCGAAGTATGCAATACTTTTATCCTGGATTCTCGTTACGACAAGGAATCTGGGCAAAATCGACAATTGGGGGGGGGGCAAAAATAGGGACAGATTTTTAATTATTGACCTTATAAACTTAGGTGCTGACATAATTACTGTTAGGTTGGATTTTGTGTAGGATATGAAATTAAAACAGATGCATGTCATTGCATACTGACCTCAAACTGTAGAAGGGAATCACTTGGAATGATCCATCTTAAAAGCCAAATATTCATCTATCACTTAATAAGCATGTATAAGTGAAAGTCCAAAGATAACACCCAAACAGTAACAAATAGTGGGAGAAAAATAAATATCTCCATTTTGCTTTTTCTTGAGTATCCTGCTTACTGCATTATTGTACTTTGAGCTTTTGTGCTTACTGCATTTTACCTTAGTTGTTTTTCATTGAATTTCAGTTAATTTAACTGCATTTATTGTACTTTGTGGTTTTGTGCTTACTGCACTTTATCCAAGTCATTTTTCATTGAATTTCAGTTAATTTAACTGCATTTTCTGTATTTTAGCTACACACTCAAGTGTGGTAGCCTGCATGTGTTTACAGTGATTTTACTGCTGTTCTAAGTATTTTTTTCTGCTAAAACATAAAAAAAAAGTTCTAGCTCGTTTACTTGTTTTTCTGCCTTTTCCTGTTACTAGAATAGTCTGGATACATATTTGCTGTATTTAGGACTGTATTGTGGTTTCTGAGTTCTCCATACCTTTCTATGATAGATGGAAAGGCTTTCTGGTTATTAGTGGGAGTGGTAAGCACTAGGTTGCCTATCTACTGCAAGAGGATTGGTTTCTAGCTCTGAAATTGTAGCTTATTGGCTGTTTGGGCAGTATTTCTATCCCTTTTAACTTACTGCTTTAAAAGTCTGTGTTTGCACGATATGCAGCACCGCTAAGCTAGGGTAAACTATTACCATTGCCAAAAAGTCTGCTCTTCAAATTTTCCCTTAGATCCGCTAATTCTCTCCTCTCCTGCAGTTCTACTAGCTTATTAGTCTAGCACTTTACCAGACTTCTTGTAGCAATTATTGTAGCACACAAAAGTGCTACCAGCACTAAACGTCCTACTAAACGTCCTACAAGGAAACAGCTCCAGTACTTATTAATGCCCACCCCTCCAGGCATGTCTAAAGGTCAGTTCTCTGTGCTTTCTCCTATTAACCTGGTGAACTTGGGCATCCTGAGGCAATGTAGCAACTGTCTCATGTGCACTGACAACCCTCTCCTCTTACCTCCTAACACTCAGGCTTGTGAGAGATGCACTTATATATCCAAATTGGAAGCCACGCACTCTCCAGCCAAGACCGGAATAGCTGGTCAAGAGGAGTAGGTTGACACTTGCACCACACCACATGGAACACACAGGCCTCCAGAACACACACCAACACTGCCTTGACATAAAAACACAAACCACACACCCACCTCCATCGAAGGTCTCAATAAAAATCAACCCAAACAGCAGAGACTTCCAAGGCAGAAATGCACTCAACCGCCACAACACAACACAAATCACGAGACACACAACTCTCCTAAACAGTGTGCCACTCAACCAAAGCCTCTAAGGCAAAACAGCATACCTAACACACTAGTCATAGGTGACTCAGTAGTGAGGCACACTAATGTCCCACTCACTAGGTTGAATAAGGAGAAAGTAACAGTCAGGTGCCAGGATCCACCACATAACGCACACACTCAGGTCCCTCAACAACAGGTACAAATATGACTCTGTCATTGTACATGTGGGTCTGAATGACCTGAGACGTACCTCCCTGGACTACATGAAAAGAGACATGGAGGAGCTCTCGGATTATATAGCCCAGGTGGGTATGATAATTGCCCTGAGCAGAATCCTACCATCAGCCAGAATGATACCACAGTACAAGCAGAAAATTATTTATTTCAACAATTGGCTAAGTTTCTGGTGTCATTCTAAAGGGATCCAGTATCTGTCTGCCTGGGATGACATGATTGACAGACTTTGATGCTTTGCCAGAGATGGCCTGCATCTGTCACCCCTGGGCTTCCGGATACTGGCCAAGGCTCTTGCCACCTCTATAATGCCTTTGTAGGCGGTGTTGCAAAGACCAGATTACCACCGTAACAGCTACAAACAAATGCAATCTGAGGGTCATGTTGCTCAACGCTAGAAGTCTAAATCTCAAAGTGCACTCACTCAAAGCACTCCCTAAAATGGAGAACATCTACATTTGTGCTGCAACAGAGACCTGTTTCAAAGCAGCAGAAAGTACCCCCGCACTACCAGGCTATAACTCATTCCACGCCTTTTGGCCCCAGAGCTTGGACCAAAGCTCCAAAGGCAGTGGTGTTTCCATATTCATAAGGAATGCGCACACCTCCAGACTGGTAGCCCAACATAACGCATCAGAGATACTTCAGGTCCAGCTAACATTGGGTAAGACAGCGATTCAGGTCATAGCCTGCTGTAGGTTCCCAACCATGTCCCAAGACACTCACTCCATATTCCTAAGCACCCTGGAGAATATTAGGGTCCAGCCTAACACTCTCATACTGACTTCAACTACCCTTCCATTAACTGGGAAAACTACTTGTGTACCAGTACACTTGGCCAACGTTTCCTAGAATTCATTAATTCCAATGCCCTGGACCAGCTCGTTCTTACCCCCACTAGAAGGAGCAACATCCTTGACCTGGTACTTACTAACATGGGCAACTGTCTCTCTACACCAGTAGTCAAGTTCTCCCTGGTTAGATCCGACCACAAACTAATCACCTTGGAAATCCACATCCCTCACACCCCCTGCAAAGGTAACCACCATGAAAAACTTCTCCAAAGCCAACTTTGGGCTCCTAAAAACAGAGGTGGCTAACTTCACGGCACCCATGCAAATGGAGAATAGTTCCATGACTGCCAAATTGTACAGCAATGCACTGTACGAACACGTATACATATGCATGGATCTTGCCATACCCAATAAAACCAAGACACTCTCCTCCAAAAAAGGAAGCCAATCTGGCAGTCCCCCTGCCATAAACTCTACAACAGAAGGAAGAAATTGATGTGGAATAAGGTGAGGTCCCAAGACTGGAAAAACTCCCTTATCAGCCTTAACAAAAAGTTGAGATCCATAATCAAATCCTCTAAAGCTAGCTACGAAAACAGAATTGCAGCAGATAGAAAAGACAACCACAAGGCCTGCTATAGTTATGTAAAGAATCTCCATGGCAATACACAGAACTGCTCTGAGCTACTACACAATGGCACCTTCTATACCAAGCCAACAGATATTGCCAATATCCTGGCCAACAGATTCAGTGCCAACTTTACTCCCCCCCCCCCAAAGGACCAATCACAATACCAGTAGATTGCCAGGCACCCAGTATTATTGCTGCACAGGTTAAAACAGCACTGTCCAAGGCCAAGAATACAGCTTCTATGGGACCTGACAATATACCTGGCTGTGCTCTACATGAACTACAGAGTGAATGGGCACCACACCTGTGTGCCCTGTTCAGCCACAGCCTCACCTCAGGCTCTGTCCCTACTGAATGGCGCACTGCTACAGTCATCTCTCTCCACAAAGGAGAAGCAACTATAGACCCTGGGAACTATCGCCCCATTAGCCTGACGATTCTGATATGCAAAGCTATGAAACGCATCATCATGGATCTAATAAACAAGGATATAGGGAATCTTCAAACTCTGGATCCCACACAGTTTGTTTTTGTATAGGGTAGATTATGCGTGCTCAACTTATTTGAGTCAATCACCAGAGCTGTGGATGAAGGCAAGGTAGTTCATACAGCCTACCTTGATCTGGTCAAGGCCTTTGATACCATTCCCCTCTCAGAAATCATAGAAAAACTCACTAAGCTAGGCATCAATCCCTATATTACTAGGTGGGTTGCAAACTGGCTCACAGCTAGAACCCACACTATGAAAGTAGCTGACTCCAAGTCAGACTGCCGACTAGTCACGAGTGGAGTCCCACAAGGTTCGGTCCTGGGTCCTGTCCTGTTTGGTATCTACTTCTTAGAAGTCCAAGCCAACACGAAGGGACTCTGGGTGACAAAGTTCACAGACGACTACAAGTTGGGAGCTGTTGTTAACTCCTCAAGTGATGTTGACATCCTGCAGAAAGACCTCACTTAGACCGACGACTGGTGTTAGAACCATGGCCTTAAGCTCAATGCCAAAAAATGTGTTGTCATCCTCTTTGGGAAAAACTCTGTTCCCATGAATTAACACATCGATGGTAGTCCATTGAACACAGAAGACGTTATAAGAGATCTGGGAACACAGGTTGACAGCAACCTCTCTTTTGACCACCACATTGCCACTGTGGTTAGAAAGTCCTTCTATGTGGCACATCTCATTACTAAGGGTTTTGCATCCAGGAAGAAAGAGGTCATTGTCTTCCTCTACTCTTCCCTCATTAGGGCAGTCATCGAGTACAATGCCCCATTTGGCATGTACTTCACTAGACACCTGCAACAACTGGAGAGGCCCCAAAAGTACCTTACAAAGAGGATCCTAGGCCTTAAACAGTTGTCATATATGGACAGACTCAAAAACCTCAACTATTCTTTGTCTCATATCTCCTACTTAGAGGCGATCTCTGCTTGACTTTCAAAACCATGTCTGACCCAGCTCAGTTAGAAATGCTATATCTAAATAAATCCCAGTCCCTCCGCACCATACGCTCCAGAGACCTCAACCTCATTACCACAATCAACAGAACATGCTGGAGGGACAAGTTCATAACCCAGAGACTTCCCATGCTATAGAACAGACTTTCCCATACATGTCTAGCAGAACACCTCACTGGCCCTCTTCAGGAGAAACCTTGATGAATGGATAGGAAATAGAAAATTTACTCCGGGGATCACTCCAGTGGCTCTACTCGATAGAGGCACTGGGAAATAATGTCGGGCAGCACAATGCCAAGTTAATCCTATGGTTTAGGCTTGTAAAGGCTCCAGGGCCATTAGCCTAGTACACACTTATGAACCTAGAACTCGTAAAAACAAACTCTCTCCATTGCCACCAATCATTAAAACTGTGTTTTTATTGCCTCTCCTTCGGCTGGTGGTTTGTATGAGTTTGGTTTGATTTCTAAGTGTAAGTGAAAGTTCATGAAAAGTATATCAGCAAATTAACTCACAAAAAGTTGGAAGCGTAAGTATGATTGAAAAGTGATAGGACCATAAAACCAAAGCATAGTTGACAGTGGGAGCCAAAACAGGCCTGTAATTGAAGATATAAAGGATATTTAAAAGAAAAATGCCACTGGGTGGGAATGTGAATGACGTGGTGAAGTGGGAATTACTTCGGTCAGCTATAGTTTAGACCCACATTTTAAATACTGGGATTGTCCCGTTAACATGGCATAGGACTGTGCAACCTTGCCATTATTCATACTGGTTTAGGTCACTGTGAAAAGCCCAATACATTCAGTTTTTGTGGGGGTTATTTACTTATGTAAACATAAATAAAATCAGTAAATTAAGTATAGGCTATATTTCAATAAAGCATTACATCAGTTGCAAAGTAGCAAACCAAACCTCTGCACTGCCCACTTCAGGCGTACCTTACGAGACTGACAGTCCAACAACTCTCCATCATCAAGGTAACAGTCCAGTATAAATAAACAAAACACTAACCTGTTAAAATACAGAGCTTGACTATGAACTAAGTGGGGGAAGTTAAAGGGCTACTAAGCATTACAGGTGCATGAATACATACATACGTACACATGTCTTACTCCAGGTTGCAATGTGTCATGCAAACCAAGTGACTAAGAAACTTTGAGACCCCCAAGCGTTCTCTTCATAGACCACTGTGACAGTGCTACCAAAATAGGCTAATAGGAACTGTTGTACAGTAGTTATTTTAGATTAAGTTGCTAGGAACCTGAATTTGCCCAATGGTAATCTCCAAGTGTAGTACCTCTCAGGATGCGCAGTAGCAAAACCCACCTCCAGCTCTGTGGAGGCAGAAGCAGTACGATTATTCAGCAGTGTGCGGACTGGAAGTTAATTAATATTCAGCATCTGTGCCGAAAGCAACCCAAATGACATTAATGTAATGTTGTATTAGGGACATAAAACTTCATTCAGTACCAAAAAGGAAATGTTTTATTAGGGACATAAAACTAAAATGCCTGTAGTAAATCACATTTCAGTCAGTCAATCGGGCAGAGTTCACACCATTTCTCTAAACGATACTATTACATTTTAACTACTTTAAGGACTTGTGCTTGCAAGGAAGCGGGGGGGGGCACAGCACCCCACCCCACAAGGGGGTGCAGGGGGCTTGCCCCCCTGAAAAAGGAGAAAAAGTAAGAATTTGTCATAGGATGGAGTTCGTTGTGATACTGAATATTTAGCAGTTTACACAGTAACATGCAAATTTGCATGCCTGTCAGTCTTCCTGGATATCCCCACCCATTTGGCATGCCAATCAATGACGGCACGCCCAAAGCTGCACAGAACTAACTGCCAGGTACTACACTTGTAGATTACCTGCCCAGCTGCAGAGCAGGTGTGCAGAGATCCTCATGAGGATGTCACTGAAAAACACTCATATTTGTGATCAAAGATAGGACTAACCTGAAACTGCACAAAGTACAGACACATGGACACACAAAAACAACCGAATACTCTGCTAATTCCCACTTATCAGAAAAAAAAACGTTGATCTCCATAAAGTACTTCAGTTTAAACAAATAGACCTGAAATAAAAATAATATGAAAAACAATGGAAAATCCTATCCAAGAGTAAATAATCACCCACTCACATCAAAGGTAAAATGGGAAATGTGCAACATAAACACTTAAATAAAACCAGTACTTCAAAGCATTACATTAAAGTCAATAATACAAAACATTAATGTTTAGTCAAAAAACACTGCAGAAGTACACTGAAAGTAAAACTTGTGCATATTTCTTCCTCGGCATGTACCGCTTTACAATCTATGAAAAAAAATTAACTTATCTGTAGTACACAGCAGCTGTGTACCTGTAGTACACAGCAGCTGTCAGGTATGTGTGTGTTTCACACAGTTTTCTAGTAGTGGTCTTCTACAAGCATGACAGTTTCCAGATAATTTCCCCCAAACTGTAACTGTATAGCTAATAGCCATGTAAGAAGACATGGTCATTATCTACAGCACATGGCTCAACAGGAGTATTTCCCCTTTTACATGAGAAGTAATATAAAGATATTACACTAAACTCTCCTCCAACTTTCCATTCTCACTGTGTGTCCTCAACTGAGACAAAAATCCTGCAGGAAGTTCAAAGCGTGTCATACCTCCTACAGAGCCATACCCCACCAATAATGGCTTCTGTGCCACTTTTCATAAATTGAAATTGCAATGCCTTCATTGTGAAACACTGATAGAGTGGGAATCTGTCAGACCTGAAGAATGAATTTGTCTCCACCGCCTCGGTGATGTGAATAGGGACATTTTCACCTCTTTTAACTGTCTCTTTGAGATGAATGGGGAAGTTTTTGCCTCCCTTCACAATTGTTGTGGTTATTGTCTTTGCCACTGAAGTTTTGTTTCAACTGTAGTTTCAAGTGATTAATGAACTCCAACAAAACCTAGAATGATGTGACCAAGTTTTTTACTTAAAAACTCTCATAATATGACTTAACCATGCCGTATAACATGTCATGAAAAGTCCACATTTATCCTGAAATTAATTATAAAATATGAGTAAAAAATGTTGGAAATGCCAGCATTTACAAAAAATGGTGAATTTTGTGTGAAGGCCAAGATGAAAGCTGACAAATGTTCGACTGCCAGCAAATTAGCAAATGAGCATATTTCACTAAGATCCACACAGGTGACACTACAATCACTGTTCCTCAGAAGCAAATGGCAAGCAATACAAACGAGTAAAATCAGTCTTCTCCAGTAACTGAGACTCTCTGAATTAGATTGTATGACTAATGTAGTTGCCACCTAATTGTTTAGTTAAAACATGCATACAAATTAATATATCGATATCTGTTTGTGTTCCATGGTCACCTATATTAGGAGGGTTTGTGCCGTAAAATGAATAGATTATGTCAGCATGAATTATGCAGTCTCATCAAACTACTAAAAACAAATTAACCCAAAGACTGGGCACTTTTCATGTCCACAGTGTAACCTATTACATAACAGTCTGTCACTGAATGGGTAGGTCCAGGTTTGGTCTCCTGCCACAGCAGAGCAAGTGACTGGTGGGTGACATCATGCTCTCCAACTCACTAGTTGAATGCCCCAGTAGGAACACAGTCCAAGAAACCCAAGAGATCACCTGTACATCCAGGAAGGCAAATGACTAGGGGGATGGAGGGAGGGAGCAAATACTGCAGCAGTGAAAGCAAGGACATCCACCATTATGGTAAGATTTTACACAACTGTACTATACTCTTTCATTCCCTGCTGCAGTATGTTTAACTGATGGAAAAATTCCAAAGTTCAAGAGGAAACAGGGGAGGGGGAAGAGTAGAAAAGCCCCCTAAAAAGCCATAAAGGACAGCACTAACAAAACCAGCCCTAGCTGTAGAGATAGTGCTTGGTAGTTATGCACAGAAGTCCAGATAGCCACTTCGAGAATAGACTTAGTATCTAAGCCCTTGAAAAAAGCACCAAAAGAAACTACGGCTCTCGTAGAATGAGCCTTAAATGAAAAAGTGAAGGCCGTTGCCATGAAAAGTGTAACAAAAGGAAATAGCCTTAGAGCTCCAAGAAGAAATGGTCTGCTTGGACACAGCAAGTCCCAAAGATCTAAGATGTAAAGAAAAAATTAACTGATCCGAATTTCTAATAGCCTTAGTCTTATCTAAATGAACCCTGAGTTGCCTATGCACATCCAAAGTTAGCAGCACCCTCTTACTGTCAGATTGCAGTCAGGAGAAAAAAGTGGGCAGATTAATGGACTGATTAAGGGATAGCTCAATAACCACCTTAGGCATAAAAGGCGGGTTTGTATGCAAGGAAACCTGCCCTCTAGACGGATCAAAAAAAGGAAGGACAAGCCATAAGGGCCTGCAACTCAGACACTCGTCTGGCAGAAACAGCTAACAAAAGAACAGTTTTCCAGGAACAATGTTGCAAGGTACCTAAAGCAGCAGGCTCAAAAGGAGTCTGAATCAACTTTTTGAAAACAAAGTTAGGATCCCAGGGAGGAGGGGCAGGCTTCCTGGGAGGTCTCATATTAAGGATGCCTTTAAGAAATTGTTTAACCTCAAATCTAGAAGCTAAAGGAGGAGAAAAAGACAGACCAGCAGAGATAGCTCATGAATGGGCCTTAATAGAAGAATATGCCAGCTCAGCATTGAGCAACTCACATAAAAGAGAGAACCAAAGGAACATCCACAGTAAGTGGATCCAAGTTATGAAAGAAACACCAAATAGAAAACCTCTTCCATTTGGATAAGTAGGATTTCCTAGTAGTAGGTTTCCTGGCCTCCTGCAAGATTTGAAACACATCCTCAGAAAAAAATGTGTCTGTGAGGAATCAAAATCCTATCAACCACAGTGTCAGTTGAAGAATGGACAGGTGGGGATGAATGAGGGATCTTTTGTCTCATGTGTTTAGATCCACCCTGTGAGGTAACTTCTGATGATTGACCCTGGCTAGATGGAGAAGTAGAGGGGACTTCGTGCTGTCACAGTCATAAGGGGGTCACTGATATGATTTTGGGAGTATCCTGTTCAGTCTTGAACAAGGCGTTTGGAATGAAAGGAAGGGGAAGGAATGCATAAAGAAATCTCCCATTCCAAGAAAATGAGAGGGCGTTCACCTTCCACACCAGAGGACCTGGGACTCTGGCACAAAACAGAGGAAGTTGTCTGCCCAGAGGGGAGGCAAAAAGTCCACTTGAAGTGTACCCCACTGGTGGATAATGTCCAGAAGCACATCCCTGTGAATTATTCATTCATGGGACTGAGTTAAGAACTTGCTCCCAGAATGCTCTGACCGGAAGAGAGATAATCTGCCTGAAGAATCACCTGATGCTTGACAGCAAGATCCCATAATAGAAATGCCAACCACCAAAGAAGATAAGATCTCGTTCTTCCCTGCTTGTTGATATACCACATCACTATGGTATTGTCTGTAAACACCTTGAGAGTCACTGGAGAGAAAAGGGGATGAAAGGCCTGAAGTGCCAGCAGAAAAGCTCTCATCTCTTTGACATTGATGTACTCCTCCTGCTGACAAGCTTACCACACCCCTATACCTTTACTGGAGCCAAACATCACCCCCCATCACATAACTGAAGCATCTGTGAACAGTTACTGAGAGGGAAGAAGGGGGTGAAAGGGATCCCTTGATTTACAGAAAACTGCTGAATCCAGCAGTGAAGTTCCTGTCTGAGACAAGGAAGAAGAGGAACTACAAAGTCTAGAAGATGTGCATGTTTAAGCCACACTGACTTCAGAAACCACTGAAACTTTCTCATGGGGAGTTTGGCCAGAGGGAGCATTGGAATGGTGGATGTCATGAAGCCCAGAGCTCTCAGAAACTCCCTGATGGTAATGGAAGTCAGAGGAAGAAGAGCATGAAAGAAAAAAATGAGAGCTAAGGCCTTTGGAGGAGGTAGGGATGCAAGCATTGGCACCATCTGAATTCTGCAACACAGAAAAACATAATGCTGAGAAGAAGTCCGCAAATGCTTTTTGAAATATATAGGGAACCCCAGACCCTAAAGCAAGGAAATGGGAAAATGAAAATTTTGCAAAAGGGTCTCTGGAGAGGACATCTGAATCAGCAGGTCATCTAAGTAGGGAAATATTTGGATCCCTTGAAGCCTGCAAAAAGTAATCACAGGAGCAAGGCATTTGATGAACACCCCCTTGGGGCAGTAGAAAGGCCAAAGGTCAATACAGAAAACTGAAAATGCCAGAAAGCAGCAGAGAAATGCTAAAACTTCCTGAAAAGAGGATGGATCAGAATATGGAGATAAGCATCCTTAAGCTCCAGAGACAACATGAAGGCCTGAGGGAGCAATAGAGGAACCAGAATCTGAAGGGACAACATCTGAAAGGAAGGCAGTTTTAGAAAAGTGTTTAGTTGAGAGAGGTCTAGAATAGGTCTCCAAGTGCCCTTTTTTTCTGGGCACTAGAAACAGTCTGGAATAGAACCCTTTCCTCATTTGGGACACAGGCACTTCTTGAATAGTACCATGAGTTAAGAGATTTTGAAGAACATGTGGGAAAAAGGGAAGTTGTTCCTGAGGAGGCTGAGGAATGGCCATAAAAGGAGGATGAGATTTCCACACCATGAAGTTCCCCTGATGAATGATCAACAGAACCCAATAATCCTGAGTGATGTGAAGCCATTACAGTAAGAGAGAGAGAAAGTGAAGAGAAATAGGAATGTGGTTGGGAAGCGACAGCTATTCATACAGCACCTAGTTTGTCTGGAAAGGAAGGCTTTATAATCCCTGAAAACTGAGTAGTTTTAGCAGGAGTCTGTTTGCCACTTTTCTTGCTTTTAGAAGGATGACGGGATTGCCTACGAACAGAAGCAGACTTAGCAGGGTAGTTTGTGAAATTTAGGCACAGGAGAAACAAACACATATTTAAGCTCTTGTAGAGCCTTACCCTTATCCTGAAGGGACTTAAACAGATCAGCAACTGCTTCCCCATATAAAAGTTTGGGAATCCAGAGGAACATCCATCAACTTAGCTTTAATATCATCAGGCAGAGGTTGAAGTGTAAGCCAAGAATACCTCCTCAACACTGAGCCCAAAACAACAGCCCTATAAGAGGTGTCTGCCCCATCATAACTGCATTTAATAGAATGACAAACAACTTGAGAGGAAGTCCCTAGGAAGGGAAGAGCAGAAATTTTACCTTCAGAGTCTGGAAAATCAGAAATAGTTTAACAGGCCCGAGAAAGATGAGCTAACACATATCCTGACATATGGGTCTGATAATTAATAGCCCTAAAAACTGGAGTAGCAGAAGTCTAAACCTTCTTACTCAGCCTTTCCATAGTTCTGCTGTCCTTGTCAGAAGGCAATAAATTAACTTGGGTGAAGGAAGTAACTGAGATGGCTTATCAGAGGCTATAGACACTACAGAGGGGTCAGCAGCAGGACATTTATAACAAAACCAGCAATTCTCAGGTACACTATAAAGCCTATCTGGCTTCTTGGGAGCAGGGGGCAGGGAACCAGCTGCATGATGGGCATTGGAAAAAGCATCCAGCAAAGCAGCCAGAAATAGCAGGAATAGACACAGATTTAGGAGATTCCAAATGCAGCACCTCATAGTACCTTTTATCAGAGACCTCACCTGAGCACAATCCTACTTAAAAGAAAAAAAAATCCATCATCCTAGAGAGTGTATCCCCAAAATAAATTTTCTCAAAAGGAGTAGCAGGACTAAGAGATTCTTCCTCCTCTTCTGACCCATAGTCTAAAAGAGAAGGAATTTGATTAGAATAAGCCAGGGATTCATTATCAGAATATGATTCATCCTCAGAAGAATCCTGTCCTCTAGGCTTTTTAAGGGGAGCAGGGACCAAGGAACAGGCTCTCCAAAAACTGAGAAGGCTCAGACCCAGAACTGCAGTCAAAAACCATAGTAGGAACTTTTTCCCCAACTAAACTCTGTGGAACTCCCCTAGGCTCCTCGGAAAAAATCAGCAGTGGTTTCCCTGGAACATTCAGAATGGACACCTGCAAACCCTCTATGGATGTGCTGCCAGTTGGATCCTCACACAGCCTTCAACACAGTCGCGGCAGAGAAATCAGACAACACAGCCATCAGTAAAAAGGCTGAAACATGATGATCACTGCTTTTTTTCTTTGGTTGCCCTGGGAAAGCAGTAGGACTGTTAAATGATGGGGGGTCATTATCTGCAGCAAATGAAAGATGCAAGACCTGGTAGACTAAAACATTTTAATGTTTGAAGTTTTACTCAGCCAAGCTAGAACTTCTGATGAGTAACCTCCCAAACCTCCTGTAACAGAGGCACATGGGATATATGCAAATGACCCTTATGAACATCAGGTGTTTCAGCTGTATGGCGATTCTGATTGCCCATGACTTTTACATTTGAAGTTGTTTTAATGGACAATTTCTGGCCAGTAAAGCCAAACCCCACTACCTATGGGTATGCATATTTTGGCCTTATGACCTCGTTCGTCAGCATAGCATAAGCAGAGTGTTTGACTAAGCATAAGAAACACAGGGTTGTTATACCCAGCCGATGTCCATTATCATTAGGGTGACTGTCATGGGCAATCAGAATCGCCATATAGCTGTAACACCTGATGTTCATACGGGTCATTTGCATATATCCCATGTGCTTCTGTTACAGGAGGTTTGGAGGCCACTCATTGGAAGTTCTAGCTTGGCTGGAGTGTTCATTTATTTTTTTCTGATTGTTTTTTCAGTGTGACCTTCTAACTCTTTGTTTTAATTTGTTAGTTGGGATATTTTGCAGTCACCCTAATGATCATTTGCTCATGCAGAATGCTCATTTTTTTAAATACACATGAACCTTCATTGTATAACTTCCACTGCAAAAGATTCCTCCTTCATCACTTGATGATTGTAAATGCTGACACTTGTAAATATTCTATAGCAACTACCCTTCTGTTTAGGATTTCTTTTAATTATGTAGTACCTCACAAGTGGGGCATTACTTACTTTTTACACCCCTACTTACCACTCTTCCTGTTACCTGTGTGCTTTTTTTTTTCAATTATTTGGGATTGTGTTTCTAGACTCAGAGGGATAGTGTTTACATGCTTAACCCACATTATTGTGGAATAGTCCTGTTTTATTAGCTCTGGGCTTCTCTTTTGGAGTAAGAACTATTGCTGATTTTTTTTTTATATTTATATGTACTGAAGCTGTTTAAATCCATATAAAGACTGTTGTTGTCAAATGTGCAGATTTTTGGAAAACTGTTATGGAATGCAGTCACTAAATAACCACAAGCATGTGAATTTCAGACTCTGTGTCCTTCAGAAAGTGTTTGTGAATGTAACTGTCTAAGTGTATAACAGAAATATTTAAAATCTGTTCTTGATTTTTGGGTCTTTGTCTCTGGTTCTTCAGCTAAGTGGTTGTGAGGGTGTGAGGTGCAATGGAATTGTTCTCACAGAAATAAGGTGAAATAAACGTCTCAGACATTATGTCTTTATTCATTTATTTTTATCACAGACTTCTAAACACAAGCAGTCATGTAAGTGGCTGTGTGTGTGGGGAGGGGCTGTTTCCTGCATTACCGAGTAGTTATGGTGTAAAGTAAGGAATCAAATGTAGTAAAAAAGGAGGTTCATCATACGAGTCATGTTCTTTTGGTATCATTGGTTTCCTTCTTAAGTCGTGGTGGTGCAGCGGTAGCGTTGTCGCCTCACAGCAAGAGGTTCTCCCGTTCGATTCTCGGCTGGAGCGCCTTCTGTGTGGAGTCTGCATGTCCTCCCTGCAGTTGAGTTGCGTTCGAAAGACACGCGTAAATGGGTGTGCCTTCGTTGAAGGTTGGGTGTCGAGCTGGCACCGTAAAAATCTACTACCAATCATTAGCGGACCGGAGTTCCGCTGTGGTGACCCCTAACCGGGAAAAGCCAAAAGAAGAAGGAGGTTTCCTTGTTTTAGTTACTGTTGATAGTGTGTTGATTATTTAGCTTTGAATGAACTGGGCAGTTTAAGATTCTAATGGTAAAATATTATCTGTGAATGTATTTTTTAATTTGACTTGTTTCTGCAGTCTGGCAGGATAAATGCAAAGGTGGTTCCAATTTTATTCTAATGCAAATTGGACACCAACATGTCTCCATCCATTCCTACTGCTAGCAACTTGAAAAGGCTGAAGTCCTAATTGGGTTCTTATTCAACTTACTCTCAATGGCAAAACCAAGATCTGTTTTACCACTGTCTATATCCTCAGTCCTCCAATCTGACTACACTACAGAATACACTGTTGAAAGTATTTAATAGTTCTACACACCACAAACCTATTTTAATTAGTGATTTCAATTTGAATTATGAAGACTACAATAAAACATCACTTGTTTACTTTTTCTCAGTTCACACTTTTTACCAAATGGTGAACTCTGGTACAAGACCAAAATAAAACCAAACACACCCCTTAGTAGTCTCATCATAACAAATAATCCCGAATAAAATAAGTAATCTAGACATATCCCCACTGCCTTAGTGATCACACTCCCTGTCTCTCCTACTACACTTTCAAGACTATTATGCTTCCAGCTTCAATAATTTAAACCAGAACCATCCGTGAAACAAGTTCTGCAAAGTGTCCAGCAAAAAATTACAACTGATTATTGGACTGCATTCTCTGTCTGCATTGATCATTACTCAGTGCTTTTTTACATTTTATACTTTGACCTGTCCTAGCCAAGACTTACAACAAAGATAAAAAGCCTGAAAACTTTAAAAATGCAGTGATGCATCTGCTTATGACTACTATGAATAAAAAGAAATACCGTAACGAACACAAATGAAGCAGAAGTATCCTGCATTAAGTCCCATCAACACAACCATTTCCATCAGCCTATTTTGGATATCTAATAGCTTGTCAACATAGGAACATTATTAGGCAGGCGATCACGAGGACTGTAAAATTTATAGCCATAATAAACATGTTAGATTTCTCAAAACTTTTCAAAAGCTAGAACTCCCTAAGAAGCTTTAACCTCCTTAATCAAATGAAGAATAACCATTTCTGTCCCCCTTCCGACATTTTGGTCATTCACAAACCATTCCTCCTGAACACCAGTATCTGTATTCACAGTGTTATCAAGAGGTCCTGATTCTGTTTTAAAGTTATCACCCCAAGACCATTAAATTCTTTGTCAACTACATTACTTATACATAAAACCATTTTCCATGTTCTGCTTTCAATGATATGTAGCTAAAGTTCTGAATCCTTAAGTACACCACAATGCTTTATCTTTACTTATTTGTTAATCTATTTTGTATTTTTTGATGATGGAAGTCCGGCTGGGCACAAAGGCCCCTATACAGTGGAGGACAGGGGAGAAAAGCTCTAGTATATGTAGTAGAAACAAAATCGTTTAAGTTATATGATAACACCGTTCCTAAAATAACTGTCGTGCAATCTCCCGGTAGCTTGGAATTCATGGACAATTGCAATAGAAAATAAGAATCGAGCTGCTTCTGTTGTGGAGATAGAATGTTAGTGCTATGTTTCCAGCTGTTATCCAATATGCTGCGACTCACTTTTTTTTCTTTTGTTATCCTGGGAATGCAGGAGGATCATTAAATGGGGCGGGATCATTATCTGCAGCAAATGAAAGATGCAAGACCTGTCAGAACAAAAAGTTTTTAATATCTAGAGTTTTACTCTCCCACTAAGCTGAAAGGAACACAAAGGAAGGATTAGTTGACATTGGGACTAAAAGCAAGTTGGAAAATCAGACGTTGAAAGTATTTTAAGTAAAATGACACTGTGGGTGGGAATTTACATGTTGTCATCAAAATGGGTGTTCCAGTGATCAAACTGAATTAGGACCCAAATTTGTAATGCTGGGATTGTCCCTTTAAATTTCCCACAGTTTCCCCTGCATACATAAGTACCAGTTATCACATACACCTTGACAGCCATCCAAAACAAAAAGCAGGAGGGGTCTCTTGCTACTAGTTACAAAGCACCCTAATATTGCAACATCACCAATAAATAGTAACTGCCAGTGTTCAATAAAACCACTATCTTATTGGCATTTGGGTAGTAATGCCCTGCTACCCTCCTGTTGCAGATTACTAAAGCTTAGAGTTCCACCCACTGCCTGTCTGTGGGTGTGGTGTACCAATCATCTCTCAGTATAGGGACTCCCTTGCAAACCCATAGATTTCTTGGAAGGCTGCCCCTTACTCTGGATCTTTTCAACAGCTGAGCTCAGCTAAGAAACCATTTTGGGTTTTGTTTCCTCCCTCTCCCTTTTCTAATATTGCTTGAATAGTGTATTCTGCCACTGTGACTTTTTCTGATTGGAAAGTTTGTATATGCTTGCTTTTACTTAACTTGCCCAGTATAAAGCTTATACTATTTGTTATAAGCTGATTGTTGGTTTCTGGGAATTGTTACCCCTTCAGATGTGTTTTATGGCTATTTGTGAGTTTCTGTACTAAGGCTGTTTTACTTCAGTTCCTCTCATTACTTCATGCTTCCAGAGTCGTGAGTTAATCATGCCCGTTATTTCTCTTGATTAAAAGCTTCATTTGGAATTTTTTGACAGGAAAACTTGCTGATACTGTATTTTTTTCTTTTGTATTGTTGTTATTTGATGTGGTTGAGTAAGATTACAGCATTTTAAACTTTGTTCCCATTTAAATTGTGACCTTGGCACCATTTTGTATGTTTGACATTTCTGACAGGATTTTTCTTAAGTTTATGCTTTATGACTTGCCTAAAACTGTTTTATGCTGTTTCTAATCATTTGGGGCTGAAACTAGCTTTTTTTTACAAACACTTGGGAGACTTTTGTGCATGTATTTTGTGCTTTGAACCGCTATTGAAACTACTATAATTTTATTCAGTGCAGTGTTCAGAATAGTATCCCTGTAGAAATAGGCTTAAGATTGAGACTACTGTGATCTGGTCATTTGCATATACTGTCTGACCTTGTAGACGTCATTTGGTATTGCTCTGGCTAGTTTTTAGTCTGACTTGATGAATTCAGGTGCGGTGCTCCCCCCACCATCTACCTTTCGTGCACCTAAGAAACATAAAAGTAAATCAAGGAATATGCCTCAGCATACATCTTCTGACTCTGCAGTAGCCTTGGGCAGGCTATTGGCCCACTTAACTTCTTTTGCTTCCACGTCCTGTGGTGTGGTGATATTAGCACAAGTATGCATGACACAAGGGTCAGGCATATCCTCCTGGACTGTACCATTTCCTGGCTCAGATATGAGAGAAACAAACTATTTAGATGCAGGGGAATTCAGGGCTACAGGATCTGTTGCCAATCTTAATACACTTCCCCAGGGATTCTCCCACTAGTGTAGTACATGCAAAAAAAAAAAAGAGACCGAAGACCTGCCATACTTCATGGCAACAGTCTCCAACTGTGTTTCCACCTGAGCTGGTGGCTATGGATAGATCCATTATTCAGGCCATTGATTACACGGTACAAACCCAGACTGAGTAATACTAATGCTCTCGCCCCATTAAACCAGCCAAGGATCCTAATTTTTGAAGGAAATTTGGCATTTAAGGTTTGCAGATTGTCGGAGTCTGACCAGTCAGTTTCCTCTGAGTGCAAACATTTTCAGAAACCCAAACAGATGTTTTCTTTCTCCCACATACTAGCTAGATTTAGGAATGTGTTCATTTGGGAGCAATCATCACTTGCACCCGCGATCTGTAGGGTGTATGATCTTTTGGAGGATGGTGCCCTAGACATGGCGACCAATGTTTTAAGAAAGCTTGTGCTTCTCCTCTGCTGAATGACTCTTCCAAAAAAGTGTTTAAGAAATTCCAGCTGTGCTCTGCCCTTTTTGGCCTTCAATTCCCCTTTTGTCTGCAGACCCTGCTTCTCTCTCTCTGGTGACTTTTCCCACTGAAAACACCACGTCTTCTTCAAACTCAGTTCCTCGAGATAAACTTGCATACAGATATTTCAAGCATGAGCAATAATGCCCTTGTAGCCTGCCAATATATCAGAACAGTTGTTCCCATAGTAAGCGTCCAGACTGTTCTTAAAAATATGTAAATTAGTGTTTGCTTTAATGTAATTTGGTAGTGTATTCCATACATCAGGTACACTTAGAGAACCAGTTAGTTCACTTCTCATTCCTATATAATCTTCTACGTAGGTTTTCTGATTATTCTCTACTACTTTTTAGTAACCCAAAACCTTCACAGAGGTAGTTGTCTCTAAATACCCATACACCAGAATAAGGTCTCCTCTTAAATATCTATGTGAGACACTTTACAAGTTCAGATAATTCATAATAACTTAAATTTTCACTTCCATGGATGCCCCTGAGTCTTTCCACTTTACTCATGCTTGTTTTCTAATGAGGTTTCCATATTGTTATTCCGCACTCGAGTAGTTTGGGTCTAATGTAACTAACAAACAACGACTTCATAATTTCTGATTTACTAGACTTTATAAATCTTTTTATACAACCTGTAGTTCTAAAACCATTGTTAACCAATTGGTTGATATGATTACAAAAACTCAAAGCTGGATCTACCAATATACTCAGGTCCTTAAATGGATCTATAGTTTCAATCACTGTATGCTGCATTAAATATTCTCCTTTCAGTTTGTCTGCCAAATTTCATTTGCCTACTTTTTGATTTATTTATCAGCATATTATTCTCCTGTGCCAAATGGTCAATTTTGTCAAGTTCATTTGCAGACATGTCCTGTCTGTAGCACATGTAATCATTTTACCCACTTTTAAGTCATTTGCTTACAGACATGGAACACCTCAGATGAAAAAGATAGATCTGAAAGATACAGTCTATAGACAAGTATGCGCCTAGGACAGAGCCCTATGGGACATCCTGATTGTAACGTCAAATTTCACTTGTCCAATTGCTGTATACTTGCCATGTTATAACTGCAAGCCTTGTAGCTATCCATCTTATCAAGAGTACGCCACTTAATTTATTAATCAGTGTTTTATGTATGACCCTATCAAATGTTGAAATTAAATCTGTATAAATTACATAACAGCACAATTTTTCATAACTGTTATAAATAACTATCCACTGACGACCTCCTTGATTGGTCCTGAAAAGTCCCCCTTTGTGATAACAGTTCTTCAACCAAGCATTATGGACAGTTGGACTACTCTTGAGGCAGTGTAGCAATAGCCTCATGTACACTGATAACCCTCTACTAATAACTCACTTCAATACAGAGTGAGAGAGATGTATACACACCAAGAATCTTGAATCCATGCTCTCTTGCACTCGAAACAGTAGCACTGAAAAGGTTGTCAACTCACCCACCACTACTCATGCACATAGTACCACTCCTCATACACACAGTACACATCAAATACAAAAATCAACTTGCACAGAGGTTCTCTCAGAAAACTTACTGAAACACCAGATACCTCCAAAACACAAGACTGCAACAACTAACATGGTTCCCACAGCACCCATGACACATAGTAACACCAGTGTCTCACCTACCAAGCTCGTAAGACATAACACTAAAAAAAAAATTTCTAGTCACTAGAGACTCCATAGTGAGACACATGGATGTCCATTCACCAGGTTGGATAAAGAGAAAGTCACAGTCAGGTGCCTGTGTGGTGTCAGGATTCATCAGATCACTCATGCACTCAGGTGTGTCAGTAACGAGTACTGTTATGACTCATTGTTTATGTTGGGGTGAATGACCCGAGACATACCTCACTGGACTATATGAAGAGAGACATGATTGAGCTTTCTGAGTATGTGTCCCAGGCAGGTATGTCCCTAGCCTTGAGCAGCATACTATCCTCACCTAGAATGATGCCACAGTATTAAAAAAAATGATTGATTTCAATAATTGGCTTAGTTTTTGGTGTCATTCAAAGGGGGTCCAGTTTCTGTCAGCCTGGGAAGCCATGGTTGACAAACCTTACTGCTTTGCCAGAGGCGGTTTGCCTCTTGCCTCCCCCATAGTGCCTTTCTTAGGCAAGGTCTCAAAAAAACTTACCAGTGTGAAATTTGCCAATCGTGTCAAAATAAGGGTCATGCCGCTAAATGCTAGCAGCTTAAACCAAAAACTCCACACCCTGGAAGCACATCTGTCACTGGAAGATGTAGATGTCTGTAGAGTCGCACAAACCTGGTTCAAGGCCTCAGGGAGTACTGAGAGTATCCCGGCCCTGCAAGGCTACAATGCCTTTCACACCTTCAGACTACAAAACGAACATATGAGAACCAACGGAGGTGGTGTTTCTATCTATATTAAAGATAAATTCACCTTCCTTCTAGTTAAGACTGGACAACTCCATGGAGTTACTCCAAGTTCAGTTTACTGTGGATAAGACTCCCCATTCAAATCATAGCTAGTTATAGATCCCCCATGGGTCATGTCGCACACAAAGCGTACTTGACCATACTAGAGTCGATGCAAATATTCCTGAGCACTCTGGTTATGGGGGATTTCAATTATCCCACCATCAAATGGGAAACTTATGTCAGCCCTAACTTGCTAGTACAAAAGTTTCTTGACTTTAATTCAAATGTCCAGAAACAAATTGTTCATACTCTGACAAGAAGAACAAACATACTAGATCTGGTCCTCACTAACATGTCAAACAGATGCACTGCCGCAACTGTCGGACCCTTGTTAGTTAAATCTGACCAGAAATCCGTCATCTTCGAGCTGGCACTAACACCAGAACTCGCAAAGGGTGAAATCAGAGTAAAAAACTTCACCAAGGCAAGCTAACCCTCCTAGGTGAACGTATAAATGCATTCCAAGCCCCATCCCCAGCTGGAAGTGATAACTACACCGAAGCTTACACTAAAGCCCTGTACAATCACTTGCATAAGTGTATAAACTCTGCTCTTCCAGAAAGAATCAAAGCCAGAGCCTCAAGTAAAAACAAGCCACCATGGTGGACATCCAGCATGAACAAACTTTACAATAAACGTAAAAAGTTGCTGTCCAAGAAAACAAAGGTAAGGCCCCAACAAAAGCACCCTCCTCAGCTTCAACAGGCAAATAAGACAACATGTCAAATCCTATAAGGGCTTCTTTGAGAAAAAGTTAGTGAGCACAGACAAGGATAACCATAAGGCCTTTCATAGCTATGTACATAGCCTAAAAGGTAAGACCCAAGCATGTGCAGAACTAGTGATTAATGGTCTCACACACACACTGACCCCACAAAGATAGCAAACCTGCTAGCGGACAGGTTTGATGAAAAATTCACTCCCTTATCCCCTGCAAACATATCATAAACCTTCCCCCTAACCCCCCTCCACCCTGCATATTTGAAGAGCAGGTCATTACAGCCTTGTCTTAGGCAAAAAAACACAGCCTCTATAGGACCAGACGGCATCCCAGGCTGTCTTCTAAATGGGCTAAAACATGAACTAGCATCACCATTAAGTACTTTTTTCAATCATACTAACCACAGGCTATGTTCCTGCAGAATGGAGAACAGCAACAGTTATCCTCCTCCACAAAGGTGGCCTATCAACAGTCCTGGGGAATTGCAGACCCATTAGCCTGACCAGTCTCATCTGTAAGGGCATGGAACATATAATTTTGGACTTCATAAATAAAGACATAGGTGACCTCCAAACCCTGGATCCAACCAAATTCAGCTTCATCAAGGGTAGATCCTGCCTGTTGAATTTGGTGAATATCTTTGAAAATGTGACCAGGACCATTGATGAGGACAAATCTGTGCAGACAGCATACCTCAGCTTGGTAAAGGCTTTCAACACAATCCCACACTCAGGCATTATCTATAAACTTAGCAAACTGAATGTAAACCCCTTTGTTGTAAGATGGTTGCCTACTGGCTCACAAACCAGACACACACAATCAGAGTAGGTGACTCCATATCACCCAGCAGACCTGTCACCATCGGGGTGTTGGGCCCCCTACTGTTTGGTATATATTTCACAGAAGTTCTGGCCAAAACTAAGGGGTGGTGGCTGGCCAAGTATGCGGATGACTGCAAACTAGGTACAATTATTGAATCCCCAAATGATGACAGCATACTTCAGGAGGGGCTCATGCAGACCGATGACTGGTGTCTTAGCCTCAGTCTCAAACTGAATGCAAAGAAATGCATTATAATTCCCTTCAGCAAAAACAATGTCCCTTCACACTTTCAAATCAACAGCAATACCCTAATTACCTATGAAGTGGTAAGGTATCTGGGAAGACAAGTTGACTGCGACCTAGTAAAGAAGGCTTTCTACGTAGCACACGTGATTATTAAAGACATTGCCTCGAGAGCAAAGGTGATTATAACCCCTCTATACTCAGCACTACTCTGGCCCATAATTTGAGTATAATGCCCTGTTGGGCACATACCTTACAAAGCAACTATAGCAACTGGAGAGACCTCAAAGGTTTCCAACAAAGGTGATTAAGGGACTCCAGAATGTTCCTCACACAGACAGACTAAAGTCCCTGTCACTACACTCTGTATCATATAGACTTCATAAGTGAGACTTATGCTTGGCTTACAGAGCGATCTCAGACCTAAACTTAATGAACTTGCTGCATATCCATAAATTAAATGGGACCAGAGCTACCCATTCCAGGGACCTAAATATGGCCTGAGACTTATAAGACATGCTGGAGGGACAGATTTGTCTCCCAGCACCTGCCATATCTTTGGAATAAGCTATCAATTCATGTGAAACAGCGCCACCTCTATAACACTGTTTAAAAGGACCTGGACGAGTGGATGGGGCACCATAAATTCTTACCGGGTAGCGTCCACAACCCTCCTGGACTTGGGCAGTCATTATTAAATGCAATCCTGGGTATTGACTAGCATATCTGTGATATTATTTTGGGATAAAACGATAGCCAAGTAAACTCCTGTATGTTCCAGGAATGTTTTTATTGCCACAGTTACACAATTTACAGTTGGCATTATCTTTGAACAAGTAATAATCACAGGTCTTACAATAATTTAATCCCTGTCATAACACCTCTACCTGATTTTTGTTAGAATACCTGTTATAGTAGAAATGTTTATATCCTGACAGAAATTGTTTCCAGTCATTGTTCTTTAACCATGTTTCACAAAGAATAACAACACTGATCTTGTGAAAACATAGCAAATTTTCAAATAAAAATGTTGCTATCTGTGAACTGTTAAATTTTCAACCTGGCAAAAATCCTGCCTTGTGTTTGTCAAATATTGCAAAATATCTGCTGCAAAAATTCTCTTCCGTGGTCTTGACAAGTGCATGCCACTCTGTCTAAACACACGTTCCCAAAATTAGGCTGGGATGCTCAATACATTTCCATTTTTTAAAATAGGACATTTTTTCATGTAGGTATTTACCCCATAAAATCTTTTCATTCATGATGACCTGACTCTCCTTGCTTTATGTGGTTTGTGAAAAAATATGACCTAATACCTGTACAAGCAATGCTATTTAAGAGTAAGTTCATACTAATAGAGTCTTATGGAAAAGATCATTTGTATCAACATGAATAAAAACAAATCTGTACTACCTGACGTCTAGGCATTCTAAAGTCTCTCTCACATTCTCTAATTTTCAGTCCTGGCAAGCATAACACTATTTGAAGTTCATTATCTTGTCTGCAAATACAAGTACCTGTTCCTCTAGTAAGTGAATCTTCAATTACAAGAATATCTTTCTGACCGGATCTGAAGAATCTTCAACTTCTAATTCAGTAATATCTGTCATCACTGTTACTCTTATCAATCCCACTCTTTTCATTGCTTGTTACATTTGCAAGCATGCAGTTCTTATTCCGCTGACTTTGTACATCCACAACTTGAGCCATATTGTCAACTTCCATCTTTCTCCTCCTGTTTTTCTTACATTAATGTTCTTCAGTCATTCCATGTTCAGTTTTGATTTCTTCCTTTTCACCTGCACCTTGCCGCTTTTTTCTGCATTCTGTTTTGGAAAAGTTATATAGACTGAAGGTTTTCTGATAGAAAAATGTTATCATTCCCTGTAATCTGTGAGATACATGACAAAGCAATGTCCTTTTAGTATGTATTCCCTTTGCTTTATAGACACTTATCAGTTTCTTTTTCTTCTTTCTTATTTGTTGAAACTTTATCCTTTCTTTATTTTTTCCTTTTTGGTAAGTTTCTAGAATGTCAGGTAGAGAAGCTGGCACAGTCACCACGATAGCTTTTAAAGGTGTTTACCTTTTGTTTTATGTGGTAGTTTTTGTTGAGGTTTATGTATAATTTAGACAAGTTCACTGCATTGTTACCTGCTGAGCAGAAAGACTCTGTGAATGAGATTGTTTCCAGTGTTTTTCAAGTGTCGAAACATGCTTTAAAGAGTGCCTTGGAGGGGGCTGATACTGTTTCTAGAAATGCAGCAACATTGGTGTTGGTAAAATGGTTTGCTTGGTTGTACATCCAAATTTTTTTCATTTGAGTTAACAAATGAGATTATGAATGCTTGGCTTGCTTCTGATTGTGTGTTTGGTACAACAGCTAATTGGATCTTAAACACTGGGATTACAGAGGTAAACTGGTGCAAGGGGTGTCTAAAATATTCTATATGCATAGGTGGTTACTAGGCTAGTGGCCCTAGGGCCTTTACAAGCCTAGCCATGTTGTACATGTGTTCTAATTGACCTTGCTTAGATGGTCGTTATTTGCAGAGCCAGTCTAAGTTCAGCTTCAACTGCCTCTGTCCATGAGGGACATAGGCGCAATCCCCGGGGTGAATTTACGGTCTCCCATCCAATTTTCTAGGTTGCGCTTGAATAGGGTCATTGAAAAGCTCTGTTCATGTAAATTGGGAGTTTATTCCTGAGGAGCGGCAATCTGTGGAAGATGCATCTCTCTTTCCAGCATGTTCTGTTAATATCAGAGTCTAGGTTAAGATCCCTGGAGCGAGTGACTCTTGTCCCATTTATTTTGTGGATGTGCAGCATTTCCATTAGGGAAGGGTCAGAGCCTGCTCTGTAGGCCAGGCACAAGCCATCTCTCAGCACTCTGTAGTATACAGAATATAGTGACAGGGCTTTCAGTCTTTCCATGTAGGTCACGTTTTGGAGGCCCTGAATTTTATTGGTGAAAAACTTCTGTAACCTCTCCAGCTGCTACCGGTGTCTGGTGAGGTACATGCAAAAGGAAGTGTTGTACTCCATTAGTGGCCTGATGAGGATCGAGTACAGAGGAGTTATAACGGCCTTAGTCTTGGATGCGATGCCCTTACTTATGAGATGCGTAAAATAGAAGGCTTTCCTTACCACTGTGACCACATGGTGATCAAAGTTTAGATTGCTCTCATCTTGTCTTCCTAAATCTTGCACCACTGGGTTTAAGCTTCAGGGAATATTGTAATTTATAGGGACTTCCTTTTTGTCAAAGTGGATACTAATGTACTTTTTTTGCATTCACTTTTAGTCTGTGGCTTTGGCACCAATACTTTGCCTGTGTTAGCCCCTTTTGTAATATATTAACATTGTTTGGGGACTCGATGATTGTGTCCAGTTTGCAATCATCAGCGAACCTGGTAAGCTACAGACCATCTACTTTCACCTAGACTTCTGAGAAAAAAATCCAAACATTAGAGGGCCCAGAACAAATCACTGTGGTATGCAACTGGTAACTGGTCTACTGGTAGAGGTGGAATCCCAAACTTTGACAATATGCATTCTGTCAGTGAGCCAGTTGGCACCACATCAAGTGATGTATGGGCCAGTCTCCAGCTGGGTGAGTTTCTCAATGATGCCCAAGTTCTGGGATTGTCCTTGGTTAAGTCAAGATAGGTAGTCTGTATTATTTTGCCTTCATCCAGGGCTTTGGTTACATTCTTGAACAAGTCCTACAGGTTCAGTAATCATGATCTACCCTCAATAAAGCCAAACTAGGTAGGGTCAAGAGCTTGAAGGTCACCTTTGTCCTTGTTAATAAAGTCCATGATACATGGCCTTGCAGATAAGGCTGGTTAGACTTAAGGGTCTATAGGTCCCAGGGTCGGTTGATGGACCCTCTTTGTGCAAGAGGATTACTGTTGCTGTTCTTCATTCTGCTGGAGCAAAGCCAGTGCTCAGGCTGAAGTTAAACAGAGTGTCAAGTGGGTCAACTAGGTCTTGTTTTAGACAGCTTAGTAAGCAGCCTGGAATGTTATATGGTCTCATAAAGACTGGATCTTTGGCCTTCGAGAGTGAGGATATGACCTGCTCTTTGGAGATACTAGTTAGAGGACTGGTGTGAGGTATGCTTTGGGATATGGCTTGTGGGGACAGGGGGGGTGAGGTGTGTGCCAAATGTGTTGGCAGTTTCCTCAGGTTCAGTATGAGAGGTACGAGGTACTGTCCATTATAAATTCAGCACATAGTTGAGACATTCCTTTTTAGATTTTGGAAGTAGCTAAAGAATGCCTTATGATAATCCTTAGGTAGGGATCTAATTTAGCTTTTTAACTAGCTTTAGAGCATTTTACAAGGTATCTGATTTGCTTGTTCAAGCTGTGGAGGGTATCCTTCTTTTTCTGAGTAAGTTCCCTCTTGTTCTTAGACATCAGTTTCTTCCTTTTGTTATATAACCTGTTTATACTTGAGGTCCACCAGGGTGGCCTGTTTTTCAGGAGGACTTGGTTTTGGTCCAGTCTGGTACCATTGAGTCTATACAGTTGTTTAGATGGTTATACAGGGCATGTATGTACTCCTCTGCTTAAGAGTCATTGCTGGCTGTTAGCAGGGGGGTTGAAACTTGTTATACTATTGCCTAGTAGGCTGTAGTTTGCATTGGAGAAAATTTCAGGTTTTTGTTTTGCTCCTTTGGGGGTGTCACGTCTGATCATTACTTCGAACGAGACAGATTAATGGTCTGACCTTACCAGGGAGGGCAACACACAGGGAGTAGTGCAGTTCACCCTCCCATGTTGGTGAGTACTAAAGCTAGGACATTTCAGTCTCTTGAGGGTGTGCAGACTAGCTGTTCCAGGGCATTTGTATTGACAAAGTCCAGGAACCAAAGGGCAAGCATATTTGCGCTAATTTATTTCACCCAATCAGTGGAAGGATAGTTGAAATCTCCCATAATGATTGACTCTAGTAAGCCCAGGTAGGCGGTGTGCTTCTCTTGGTTCATAGTGGGAGACCTGTAGCTAGCAATGATGTGGTAGTGTTTTACCTACAGTTAGTTGGACCTGAAGTAGCTCAAGAGTCGTACTGTTTCACCCGTCTCGAAGTGGGTGGCTCAATGGCTAAGGTCTTTGCCTTACAAACACAAGGTGCAGGGTTTGAGTCTCACAAGGGATAATTGGCTAGGCTTAAAATGGCTCGCAAGGGCAGTTAGCTTAGTACTAAACTATGAACCCTATAAGTGTGTTTGGCTGTAATGAAGATGGATACTACACCACCTTTTGTTCTTTCACACTTATTTCAGGGTCTAAATGTGTGGAAGGCATTGTAGCCTTGCACTACCGGGATGTTCTCTGCGGCTTTGAACCATGTCTCAGTGACTGTACAGATGTCAGCATCTTCCAAGGTGAGGAGTGCTTCCAGGGGGTGCAGTTTCCTGTTTGGGCTCCTAGCATTAAGCAGCATAACCTTGAGTTTGTCTGGAGTGGATTTTTTTTACATCAGAAAGTTTTGACATAGCCTAAAAAAGGCACTATAGGGGAGACAAGAAAATTTGCCAGTATCCAAAAGCCTAGAAGAGACAGGTGAAGACCATCTTTGGCAAGGTAACATGGTCTGTCAAACATATCTTCCCAGGTTGATAGATACTAGATCTCCCTGGATTGACACCAAAAGCTAAACCAATTGTTAGTCAATCATTTATGTTTGTCTATATTGTGGTATCATCCTGGGTGAAGGTAGAATGCTGCTTAGGGCTAGGGAGATACCTACCTGTAACACACAATCTCAGAGTTCAGTCATGTCTGTCTCCATGCAGTCCAGAGAGGTACGTCTCAAGTCATTAACCCCAACATGTACTATGATAGAGCATAATGGTAATTGTTGTTGAGTGACTTGAGTGCATGCGTCATTTGATGGATTCCTGGCATCTGACAGTTGACAGTGGCCTCCCTGTCCAGCCCGATGAGGGAGACATCTGTGTTTCTCACTACTGAGTCGCCTCTGACAAGGAAATTTTTTTTTGACGTGTTTTGCCGTACGGGCTTATTCGCTGAGACACTGGTGTGTGTGTTGTTGTGTAGTAGATTATATTTGCTTTGCAGTGTATGCAAGTGGTTTGTGCTTGAGAGGTCGCTGATCTTTTGGTAGCCTTCTGTTGAGTACCTCCGTGTATGTGGGTTTGTGTTTTGTGACCTTGTTGTGTGTGAGAGGTGATGTCTGTGTGCTGAGAATCTGTTTGATGACCGATTTGTTGTTACATGAGAGAATTGATTCCAAATTTATTGTATAATTACATCTCTCACATATTGTATTTGATTGTTCTCAAGTTTTCCTCCAGTAAGCAGGATAATTTTCGACAGCACAACAAACATAAGTCCCAGACAAACAAATAGTAAGGTACCAAAGGGAAATGGCAGGAGAAGAACACCAAACCTAACGAGGGGATGTTCGTGTTTCAATGTTGCAGTCATCACCTGTGGGTTATCCCTGCTGTGGTATCCCTCGGTCAGCCCGAATACCAGAGTCAATGTTTTTCTGCATCAGCTGCTGTCACTTGTAGACTGACGTCAGGTCGTCAGTGCTATAAAGCAAGGCAGTTGACACCATTACATTAGTCTTTCTTGCCGTGGAGCCCATAGCAGAAGCAGTTCGTAAGTGTGCTGGTCGGTCGCTACCAGAGCTCGAATTACAGCTGAAAACATCTAAAGCTAAGTACCCCATTGGGGATTCTTTTTTCTTGCACTAACCGATGTCTGAAAAAGTTAACAATTGCCTTGCCTGTGGAAAGCAGATCCCACACCGAGACTCCCATTCATACTGCGTCACTTGTTTAGGCCCAGACCACGACATCCCCCATTGCCGGTTCTGTGCCCTCTTTAATGCAAGAACCATTCGCCGTAGAGCTCTTATTGTAAACAGGTGTTTTCATCTCCCATCTTCACAAATGGCATCCGTCAGCCAACAATCTGCAGACATTCCGAAAGAACGTACAGATAAAGATGGAGACAGACCACACAAGGCTAAGCCTTCCGATGACTCTACCGCTGAGCAGGTCGTCAGTTTTCCGTAATTCAGTGAGGCGCTTTCGCAGTCACTGATGCCCGATACGATATATATGCAGGCCTCTACCGAGACCCTTTCGGAGTCTGGTATGCTGCAGAAATCTTCTTTTTCTTCTGAGCCTTTGGTTCTCTCTGCCTCGGTTGGATATGGAACCATGGCACAGGCACTGGCTTCCAAGGAGGCCTTTTGCACTACTGATTCTAGACAAAAAACGTTTTCTCATCCGACTATCATTTCTCTCAGACTGATGGATACTCTTAGGCCTAGAAGCCAGGCCACTCCTAGAAAATCTACCTCTAGCCACCATCTTACTCCTGCTCCACCACCCCAAGCCCATTACCGATGCTTCAGATATTGCTTGGGGCACTCACCTAGCAGGCAGATGCACCCAAGGTCTTTATGATGGCCAGCACCTTCCCTTACATATCAACCAGTAGGAAATGATGGCAGTACAAAAGGCTCTGACATCCTTCCAACCCCATCTCAGGCCAGGGGTTCTCCTTATCAAAACGGATAACACCACAGTAATGTGGTACATCAATAAACAGGGAGGGACCCAATTCTACCTTCTGTGCAGGCTAGCCATGAACCTCTGGCTGACTGCCTCCTCCATGGGATTACACCTAATAGCCTAATACCTACCAGGGATCGACAACACCCTGGGAGACCACTTAAGCAGAAACTTACTGGACCCCCACGAATGGCAGCTCCACAGAAAGACCTTTTTTACAAGTCACTCAGGAGTGGGGAATTCCAGAGATGGATCTCTTTGCTTCGCATCTCAACCATCAGCTGAATAAATTCTGTACCAGGGAGTATCACCACCTAGCGTGGAAGGTGGATGCCTTGACCTTCTCCTGGAACTCCCTCTTCATATACACATTCCCTCCTGTGCCTCTTATTCCCAAGGTACTGATCAAGATAAGGGAGGAGGAACCAAAAGCCATTCGCATTGCCCCAGATTGGCCCGGACAGTGTTGGTACCCCTTGCTGCGTAGCCTGACATCACAGCCTCCCAGGCAGCTTCCCTTGATCCCAGATCTCTTGACTCAAGCCGGGAGGGGGTGATGCTGCACCCAGACTTGCAGACTCTCAAACTGTCAGCATGGCTAATACTCTAAAGGCAAGCAAGGGGTACCTATTAAGCTAACAAGTCCTAGACATTATCACAGAGGCCAGAAAGCTCAGCACCAGAAAATCTTATGCAGGGAAATGGAAAAGATTCTACTCCTGGCGTCAGTCCAGAGGGGCCAGTTCCTCACAACCTTCTGTCCCTCTTATCCTGGACTATTTAGCGGAGTTACTCAATAGTGACCTCTCCTTCTCTTCTGTTAAAATTCATGCCTCAGCCATTTCAGCTCATTTTGATACAGACCAGCTCCTGTTTTCACATCCTTTGATTAAATAATTCCTCAGAGGGGCTTCTAATATCAGACCTTCCAAAAGGCCACCCACACCAGTCTGGGACCCAAATTATGTTTTGGAAAAACTAACCTTACCACCCTTCGAACCTGCTGCTTCAGCAGAACTGAAATACCTCTCCTGGAAGACTGCTTTCTTACTAGCTATCACCTCAGCCAGAAGGTTTTCAGAACTTCAGGCACAGATGGCCATTGAGCCCTTCATCATTTTCCTTGCAGACAGGGTCTCTGTTAGGACTAACCCCTCCTTTATGCCCAAGGTGGTATCTAATGTGACTCTCAACCAGGCCATTCATCTGCCCAACTTCTTCCCTAACCCTCAAAACAAGGGGAAAATAATTCTGCACTTACTAGACGTGCTCAGATACTACCTGGACCATACAAAACCCTTTAGGGAAAAGGACCAACTTCTTGTCAGTTTTGCCACAGGGGCAGAGGGGAAGCCCATTTCCAAGCAAACCATTTCCAAATGGATATCACACTGTATCCGTTTTCGCTACAGATTACATGGAAAACCACCCCCAAAGTCTATTCATACCCATTCCACTAGGGCAGCCTCCACTTCTACAGCATTCCTCAGAGGAGTTCCCACCAGGGACATCTTGGAAGCTGCCACCTAGACCTCAGTCCATATCATTACAAAGCATTACCACCGTCCTCTTTTCTCTAAGGCTAGGGCAGGGTTTTTAACCACCAGGACCACTTTGCCATATTTCCTTGAGCTTCTGACTGGTTAGGGCAAGAAAAACTGATGTAATGGCGTCAGCTGCCTTGCTTTGTATTACTGACGACCTGATGTCAGTCTACAAGCGACAGCAGCTGATGCAGAAAAACATTGAGTCTGGTATTCGGGCCGGCCGAGGGCTACCACAGCAGGTACCCACTGGTGATGACTGCAACAGTGAACATACTCTAACATCTACATTTATGGTAAGTGTACACAACTGTACTTTCCTTTCCTACCCAGTATCTTATATATATATATATATATATATATATATATATATATATATATATATATATATATATATATATATATATAAAACACTTCCCCTAGTAAAATGTTTTTTTAAGTTAAGTGAAGAACAAAGGGCCTTGCAAACTCTGTGTGAAAGTTCTGCTGTCATTGTTAAGCAAGCTGTTGAAGGGGAACTATAGATCCTAATGATGTAAATCTAAGTTCATTCCTTACTGAAACCTTATATTGCCTTTACAGACATAAAAACATATGCTTTTTTTACATGTAGCCAAATAAATTATATTCTCTCTATTGCAAGCTGCAAAGCATGAAAACTCCAGTCTTTTTTCTATCAATGAATAAAGAAATATTTTTTACTTGTATAACAGCTTAACAGAATGTACTATTATAACATGGATTTTCCCTTAGATATTACAGTAAATTTTTATTATTATTATTACATTGACCAAATCCCTTATAACATAATTGTTTCAAATTTCTTTCTTTAACACAAATTTAGGATTCATGCCAAATAATTATCTTAATGCATGAATTGAATTAATGATGGACCAATTATTCTGTTTAATATTTCTTACCGGATTGGTCCTATTATATTTTATAATGCATCTAACACTTCCATTATAACGTGCTTTATCTAAATTGCAGTTAGTACTACTCAAATCAAGAGAAACAAGGTGTGGCTACATCATTATGCTGTAATTATGTCCTGGCAGATTTTCATCATAATTTCTTTGCAGATAATATTCACTCATGTCATCTAATGCTTTCAAAAATTCTATGTTGTTCGTATGTAGCCTTCTACCCTGTAAAAAAAAACTGACTCTTAACTACACTATGATACGTTTACATGGGATGCATACTTCTAAAATGAAGGTATTTATTTGCTGGACTTCCATATTAAAATAGAAGTATTAATCAAACCTTCAATGACAGTAATAAGTACATCTAAAAGGCATAGTATATGCAGAGAAATTGAATTTAAACTGTAAAAAAACTAGTAGTAGTGTGTAAATAAGCAAAAAAAAAAAAAAAAGCATTAATCTTATTGCTCCAGTCTGTACAAAAAATATGTCATCCACAAACTGTTTGTATTAAGCAATATATCTTCTATAGATATTGTTTGCATAAACATGCATTTCTTCTCAATATGATGATTCATTACCAAATGTATTGGCTATGGGTGTGTCCATGGCAACTCCTGATTTGTGGTGCTAAAAATCATGATTATAAAGGAAAACATTATTAGACAATACCAAGTCTAACAGTAAGCAGACAGTTTCAATAGACTTTGTTGAAAGCAAACAAGCTTGTTATAAGTCCTCCCTTACTGCTTGTATTCTATATTGCTTAAGTATAACCGTAAATAAGGAAGATTATTCCTTAAGTAAGCTAAGCTAACTAAAAACATGTTACATAAACTAAATAAAGGACATTGACAGGGTGGGAGGTTGGTATAATGGTTAAGGTGTTTACCTTACAAACATAAGGTGCAGAGTTTGATTCTCACATGGGGTAACTGGCTAGGCTGAAAATGGCCTTCAAGGGCAGTTAGCCTAGTACTAATCTGTGACCCTATGAGCAAAATGAGTTTGTAGGTTCATAGGTAGATACTAGGCTATTGGCCCTAGGGCCTACACAAGCCTAGCCAAAAGGGTACCCTGGCTTTCGCCAACCAAGAAAATTATTTTTCTGTGCCCCTGTCAAGCAGAACTACAGAAGTGATCCCTGGGGTGAATTTCCTATTACCCATCCAATCATCAAGATTTTTATTGAAGAGTGCTAATGAGGATCTCTGTTTGACATAGATAGGTAGTCTGTTCCAGAGTATGGGAAGTCTCTGGGACAGGAATCTATCCCTCCAGCATGTTCTGTTTATTGTGGTGACAAGGTTTAGGTCCCTAGAGCGTGTAGCTCAGAGGGATTGGGATTTCTTTAAGTGGAGCATGTCCAACATCTCTGGGTTTGACATAGCTGTGTATGTTAGGCAGAGATCGCCTCTGAGTATGCGTTATTTGTCTAGTTTCTTGGCAGAAACCTTCCAGGCAGGCTAAAAACACAAAAACGTCAACTAATTAAATACAGTCACAAAAAGAAATGTCATTAACAATTAAGACTTAAAAATAAATTAAATGACAAATTAAAATAAAATAAAACAAAATCAAACTTGTATTTCACTATTAAAAAAATTTCCAGTAACATCCATTATTTAAATCATCTGGAACAAAAGTATTATATTTTGAAATAAAAACACTTCCCTATTGATGTAAATGATATTTCAAATTACCCCCACATCTAACATCCCATCCTACTTGCTCCAAAACACAGGCTGTTTTTTTTAGTAAACTGCATCACTAAGGGACTAGACCCTGTCAGCATTCTTATATATTTCTATGACGTTCTTTAATTCTTCTGTTTCCACTATATAAAACAAATTACAGGGACATCTAATTACATAAATAACAGCATCTGTGACGCAAGTAAAAGTCCCCTTAATATCCAACCTTTTACCATTTATTTTATCAAACTTACTTTACACAAAAAAACACACACTAAACAATTACCACAGGGACAGTATCTCTACTCCAGTTCTGTACTTTTGCATACCTTGGAGGAAATTTAAAGTAACTATGACACAAACAAAAATTCAATATCCATTCCCTTTGAAAAAAAAATAAGAAGAAATATAATTAGTAGTTTATTCATAACTGAATCATTCATCTAGATATTTCAATGTTTCTAACTCTACGGACAATCTTATTAGATATCACATTAAATTCAGACGCAAATACTAAGATTTTGTCCAATTTTAAAAAGTTCTTACATTATTTGTATAATTTTAATAACTCTCAACATTCAAATGTTTTCAAAATGCTTTCTAAATATAATGATATAGGTTCATTTATCCATTGGTTTTCTGAAACGTGGTCACATGGCAGTTTACACCTATGTCTATATACTTTTGGTAAACCATATAAGGTAGATATTTTTGGGGCAGTCACATACATAAGCTCATATATTTCGAATGTTACTGCATTGTCAAGTTGTAGATCATGCAATGCATCCTTGATTGGATATACAAGACTATCTACCTGCATTTTATTAATTCTTCTAAATGCATCAGTATAATTTAATAATTAATTTATAGCAAACTAAAAGGTACTATCCATTATAAAAAAAGTTATGTCTTACCATAACGTTCCATCTGTGTTATTGTTCTTCGTTCATTCATTACTGATGGGTTATCGGTTCCGTCCTTGGAACCGAGCCAGACAATATCAAGCTCCCGTCAGCCAAAAACTCTCGAGCCAAGGTCCTACCCAGAATGCTCTGCTCCTTGTTACCTCAGATCGAGTTTGCAAGTTGATAGATAAAAGTAGAGGCTACCTCTGGTCATAACAGACCTACAAGAAAGGAGTACATGAGATCAACCAAGAACCTCCAGATGGGGGACGGAGGGTGGGAAGTAAGGAATGAACGAAGATCAACAACACAGATGGAATGTTATGGTAAGACAACTTCTTTATCTGATGTTGTTAATCTTCGTTCATTCCTTACTGATGGGACAGACTCCCAGCTACCTCTATCCCTGGGTGGCCCTCATGGAAGGACATTCCTGAGCATCATGGAGCCAAAGGAAGCTCTACCTCTGGAGGCCAAGTCCAATTTGTAATGAAGAATAAAGGTATGAGGTTTGGCCCAAGTTGCAGCTGAGCAAATATCATTGAGGGAAGCCTTAGCACGGAAAGCTGCTGAAGTTGCCATAGATCTTGTAGAATGTGCTTTCACTCTATGAGGCAAGGTGAGATTGTTTTTGTTGTCGATAAAGGTAATACAGTTTCTCAACCATGAAGCCAACGTAACTTTTGATACAGGATGACCCCGTCTAGGCAAAGAAAAAGCCAGAAACTGTCTGATTTACGGGTAGATTTTGTTTTGTCCAGATAAAATCGTATTTGCCTATGAACATCCAAGGAGTGCAGGCAGTACTGTCCCTTGTTAGAATGATTAGGAAAGAACACTGGTAGGTCAGTAGATTGGTTGATAGACCGCTCTGATACCACTTTTGGTAAAAAGGTTGAATTAGTTCTCAGTGATACCCTATCCTTATGGAAGATAAGATAGGGAGGTTTGATGCATAAGGCCTGAAGTTCTGACAATCGCTTGGCCGATGTCATTGCAATCAAAAACAAAGTTTTCCAAGAGAGAGATTTTACATCACATGAAGATGCAGGTTCAAGGGAGGAGCTGTTAGAGCTTGCAGAACCAAAGCCAAATCCCACAGTTGAAACTGTTCTCTAAAGGGAGGTTTTAGGTGGATAACCCCTTTCAAGAAAGTCTTACAAAGTCTGTGTGATATAAGTGAAGAATCTTGAAAACCAATATGGAAATTTGAGATGGCAGCTAAATGTACATGGATAGTAGAGGCAGACACCTCAGAGTGGAAAAGATGTGATAAGTAATCCAATACCACCGAGACTGAGGCTGACGAGGGGTCTAATTGTTTATCTGCTGCCCATAGAGAGAACCTTTTCCATTTAAGATAGATTAGTCTGGTGGACGATTTATGAGATGCAATAAGAATATTGGGTATAGAGGACGAGAGGTTTTCATGCCTGGCAATCATTGGAAGTGGAGAAACCAAGTTGTCAGTTTCAGGCTTGTTAGATTGGGGTGAATCAGACTGTGTGGATGGGAGATCAACGTTGAGGATGGATTGAGGATCCACGGTTGATCTAGCAGGTGAGGCCAGAGGAAGGGAAACCAGACTTGTCGAGGCCAATATGGAGCAATGAGGATCACTTTGCTCTTCAACTGTTGTGCTTTCTTCAGAAATTGGGAGATTAGGGGAAGAGGAGGATAAGCATAAAGTAGACCTGAGGGCCAAGCGTGGACTAGAGCGTCCCTTGGTGACTGTCCCCAAGGGGGATTAGGGCAAAATAGTTGCCACACTTGTAGTTGGTTGGGGAAGCAAATAGGTCGCAGCAAGGCTGGCCCCAGCGGTTGAAAATTTTTGCCACTATCAGAGGACTGAGGGACCACTCGTGAGGTTGTAGAATGCACCTGCTGAATTTGTCCATGATCACGTTGGAGCTCCCGGGAATGTGCATTGCAGTTAGAAAGTGGTTGTAAGCTATCGCCAATTGCCATATTCTCAAGGGGTCTCAGCATAACGGGTAAGATCTGGTGCCCCCTTGTTTGTTGATGTACCAGACTACTGACTTGTCTGATTGGATCACAGTAGACCCTGATGGAAGGATGGAATGAAATGCTTGCAATGTTAGAAGCACCACCCCCAGTTCCAGGACATTGGTATGTAAAAGGGCCTCCGTCTCCATCCAGGTGCCTTGGACCGAGTTTCCCTGACATAGCCCCCCACCCCATCACTGAGGCATCCGTGGTCACCATGGCTATCGGTTGATGGGGGTTGAAAGGCCGAGACCATTGTTGGGGATTTCGAGACGTCCACCAGAGTAAATCTTGCTTGCATATCTGGGTTACATTTATCTGAAAGGACAAAGGATGTTGTAGAGGGTACCACTGAGTGAGAAGTAGCCACTAAAGGAGTCTTGTGGAATCTGGCTAAAGGAACAATGGTAATCGTGGCTACCACTGTCCCCAATAGCTGGAGTATAGGTCTAGCGGGAGATTTGTGGTGACAGAGCAGCGGTTGAACTTGTTGCCTTATTCTCTGAAGCCTGTGTTCTGGAAGGGATGCTGTGCAATTTCTCATGTCCAACAGTACCCCTATAAATTCCAAAGACTGGAATCTAGATCTCCGGAAAGATGGGGTAAAAAAGTATACACCTCTGCAACCTTAGCTATCCGAGCTCTCAACTGTCAGTTCCACATGTTAAAATATCAATAACACACTTGGGAACTATTAAAACAAAATATTTCTTCTTTTCCTGACTGTGCCAATTCTAAAGAGTTAGCAGATTTACTGCACTCTGCTTGTCAAGTTGGCCAAAGACTCTCTGCACTGTGGATATGATGCACTAGAAGTCTCAAGCAAGGAAGCAGCATCAGGGTCTGTTATTAGGAGACAGGCATGGTTGAAGGAACAACCTCTCCCTGATCATGTCAAGTCCAAATTAATTGATCCACCCTTGGACAAGGAGCACTTGTTTGGAATTAAAGCAGAAGTGCTTAAAAACATGGAAGATGAAGTAAAATCTATGCAAACAGTAAAAGATTTATTTCAGGTCCAACCTTCCAGGTTCAGCTGGAATATACCCTCTAAACACTGGTCCTTTCCTGCACCTAGTAGACAGGGGCAAGGTTAGCCCCGCAGGGACAGACCACCTAGAGCTTTATCCCAGGGACAGCAGAGAACCAAACAGTGGACCTCCTCCACCCCTAAGGTAGGGAGTTCTAAACCATCCTTCTATGGCAAAACCTGTCAATGATTCCCTCTCCCCCCTCTGGCCCCCTTTCACTCACCAAAAGCTAGGAAGAAGGCTGTCCCTCTGCAAAGAAAATTAGCTTTTTGTAACCAAAGACAAATTCGTCTTAAAGATAATTTTTCAGGGATACAAATTCTCTTTCAACAAATGTCCAATTCCACGAGGGCACCCAGACTTACCTCCAAATCAATGGGCAGAGGCATTAAAACAAATCCAAACTCTCATATCCCAGGAGGCAGTAGAAACTGTTCCCGCAGACCAAACAGGCAAAGGCTTTTATTCCCGACTATTCCTTGTTCCCAGAAAAGAGGACACTTGGTGCCCCATCCTGGATCTATCCATTCTGAACACCTCTCTGGTGGTCCCCAACTTCAAAATGCTAACTCTGCAGCAGCTGCTGCTTATGCTGACAGAAAATGCCTGGTTACTGACCCTAAAACTAAAGGATGCCTACCTCCACACTCCCATAAGGGAATGCTGCAGGAAATTCCTGTGCTTCAGGGCAGGCTCACAACACTTTCAGTTCTCTGCACTACCCTTTGGCTTATCTACTACTCTGAGTATTCACCAAATGCTTAGACCCAGCCATAGCATTTTGCAAACAGAGAAATGTTCACATTTACCCTTATCTGGACGACTGCCTCATTCAGGCAGAGTGGAAAGAAAAGCTGTTCCAGGACGTCCTCTTTGTCAAAACCATCCTTACCTCCTTAGGGTTCACCATCAACAAAAAGAAATCAAAGCAGACTCCCTCCAGGAGGATCATTTTCCTGGGAGCACTGCTGGACACAGCATCCCAAATGGTCTTTCTCTCACCAGAAAAGCAGAGCTTCCTGCCTCTCTGCTTTACCCAATTGGCTACCAGAAGTCACTTCACAGCGAAGAAGTTCCTGCAAGCCTTGGCGTACATTGTATCTTGTATTCTTCTTCTTCCCCGAGCCAGGCTTCACATGAGAAAACTTCAGTGGTATCTAAAGAACCTTTGGTGTCAGCACACTCAGCCTCTAGAGACCTCTCTCCCTCTGATCCTCTGTATAAGGGCCGAGTTTCTCTGGTGGACAAGGGCCTGTGCCAAGAACAAGGGTCTCCCCTTCATCCTTCGCCCTACCAGCCAGACCATTACCACCGACACCTCAGACATGACTTGGGGCGCTCACCTAGCAGGAAGGTGCACCCAAGGCCTTTGGGGGAGGCCCAGCACCTTCCCTTACACATCAACCAGAAGGAAAAGATGGCAGTACAGAAGCCTCTGATATCCTTCAAATCCCATCTCAGGCCAGGAGTGGTCCTTATCAAAACAGACCACCACTGTAATGTGGTACATCAACAAACAGGGAGGGACGCAATCTTACTCTCTGTGCAGGCTAACCATGAACTTCTGGCGGACAGCCTCCTCCATGGGATTGCACCTAATAGTCTAGTACCTACCAGGAATCAACAACTGCCTGGTAGACCACTTGAGCAGAAAATTGCTGGACCCCCACGAATGGCAGCTCTACAGGAAAATCTTTTTTCCAAGTCACTCAGGAGTGGGGAACTCTGGAGGTGGATCTCTTTGCTTCGCACCTCAACCACCAGTTGGAAAAATTCTGCACCAGCGAGTATTACCGCTTAGCTTGGAAGGTGGAAGCCTTGACCTTCCCCTGGAACTCCCTGTTTGTGTACGCAATCCCTCCTCTGCCTCTTATTCCCAAGGTACTGATCAAGATAAGGGAGTAGAGGCCAAAGGCCATCCTCATTGCTCCAGATTGGCCCAGGCAGCATTGGTACCCCTTACTGCACAGCCTGACATCACAGCCTCCCAGGCAGCTTTCCCTCATCTCAGAACTCGAATCAGGCGGGAGGGGGGGCAATGCTGCACCCGGACTTGCTGACTCTCAAACTGACAGCATGGCTTATACCCTAAAAGCAGACAGGTCCTAGATATTATCACATAGGTCAGAAGTCCCAGCACCAGAAAATTTACACAGGAAAATGGAAAAGATTCTGCTCCTGGAGCCAGTCCAGAGGGGGCAGTTCTTCATATCCCTCTTATCCTGGGCTATCTAGCTGAGTTACTAAATAGTGGCCTCTCCTTCTCTTCTATTAAAATCCATGCCTCAGCCATTTCAGCTCACTTCAATACAGATCCGCCCCTGTTGTCACATCCTTTGATTAAACAGTTCCTCAGAGGGGCTTTGAATATCAGACCTCCGAGAAGGCCACACATGCCAGCCTGGGACCTGAATTATGTTTTGGAAAAACTAACCCTACCATCCTTCGAACCTGCTGCTTCAGCATAACTAAAATACCTGTCTTGGAAGACTGCTTTCCTGCTAGCTATCACCTCAGCCAGAAGGATTTCAGAGCTTCAGGCATTGATGGCCATTGAGCTCTTCATCATTTTCCATACAGACAGGGCGTTCCTGAGGACTAACCCCTCCTTTATGCTTAAGGTGGTATCTAATGTGACTCTCAACCAGGCCATACATCTACCCACCTTCTTCCCTAACCTCCAAAACAAGGGGGAAAGAATTCTGCACTTACTAGACATGCACAGACAGCTCAGATACTACATAGACCATACTAAAGCCTTCAGGGAAACAGACCAACTGCTGGTCAGCTTTGCCCCAGGGACGGAGGAGAAGGCCATTTCCAAGCAAACCGTCTCCAAATGGATATCATACTGCATCCATTTTTACTACAGATTTCATGGGAAACCACCCCCTAAATCTATTCATACCCATTCCACTAGGGCAGCCTTCACTTCCACAGCATTCCTGAGGGGAGTCCACACCAGGGACATATTGCCACCTGGACTTCTGTCCATACCTTTACTAAGCATTATCACCTACCTCTTTTCTCTAAGGCTAGGGCAGGGTTTGCCAATGCAGTTCTGCAGGGCATGGTGACCCAGCCCTAGGTCTAGTACTAATCCTACCTACCCCTATCCTCAGCTTTGAGAATCCTCCCACAGGTGATGACTGCAACAGTAAACACAAAGAACATAGTACAGTTTTGTACACTTACCATAAATGTAGTTGTTCGAGTGCATTCACTGTTGCAGTCCTGGTTTCCCTTCCCCTCTTTCCCTCTTATATCATCTTTTCTTAGGGAAGACATATGCTTCTTATAGTGACTTTTTGCCACCAGGTCACCCTTACCATATTTTCTAGGACTTCTGACTGGTTAGGGCAAGAAAAACTGATGTAATGGCTTCAGCTGCCTTGCTTTATAACACTGACGCCCTGACTTCAATCTACAGGCGACAGCAGCCGATGCAGAAAAACATTGACTCTGGTATACAGGCTGGCCGAGGGCTATCACAGTGGGGATAACCCACAAGTGATGACTGCAACAGTGAATACACTCGAACATCTACATTAATGGTAAGTGTACACAACTGTACTTTCTGTGCTCTGCCCTTTGGGTTATATACTGCACCCAAGGTCTTCACAAAATGCCTAGCCCCAGTGACAGCCTTCTGCTGGACAAAGGGAATTCAGATTTACCCTTGTTTAGATTGACCGCCATATTCAGGTGATAAGCCTAGCAAAGCTCAAAGCAGACCTGCCTTATACCAAACACTTACTACCATCAGTACACAAAAATGTCAAACATGTCCCACAAGAAAGATTGTGTTTCTTGGAGCCTTACTGGACTCAGCTCTTCAGAAGACTTTCTATGACAAGGTTACCTTCATAAACCTTTAAAGTTCTGGGACAGGAAGTACCTCACAGCCAGAGCGTATCTCATGGCCCTGGGATACATGGCCTCTTGCATTCTCATGATCACTCTGAACTCTACAAATTGTAGCATGCTACAGGCCACCCTCTCAAACTCAGGAACCCCACACAGCCTTCCTGAAGACACTGGAGGGTATAAATGTATCTCCAAACACCATCATATTGGGTGACTTCAACTACCCGAATATAGACTGGGAACATTACTCAAGCCCTAACTTTCTAGCCCAACGGTTCCTGAAGTTCATAAATTCAAATGCCATGGAACAGCTAGTCACTGTTCCCACGAGAGGAGAAAATATACTAGATCTCATTATCACAAACATGGGGACAAAATGCTCCACACCGGAAGTATATCCCTCATTGGTGAGATCTGATCATAAACTAATCTCACTGGAAATCCACATCCCGCCCCACCCCAAAAAAAAGACCACAGTGAAGAACTTCTCTAAAGCAAACTTCACACTACTCAAGACTGGTGTGGTGTCCTTCAAGGCCCCTGAGACAGTGGAAACCACAACCCAAGCTGCGGAAGCCCTTACAAATGCCTTCTATGAACACCTCCAGGACTGCATGGATCAGGCAATCCCAAATAAAACCAAGACTCTTTCCACAAAGGGCAAACATCCAGTCTGGTGGACCCCAGCCATTAACAAACTTTACAATAAGAGGAGAAAGCTATTACATGATAGAACAAAATCCATAAAAGGGAAGTCACCCTGATCATTATTAGTAAAAAATACGAGCACTCATAAAATCAACTAAGGCCAATTTTGAGAGAAAAATTGCCATGGATTCAAAGGACAATCATAAGGCCTTTTTCAGCTATGTTAGGAACCTGGGTGGAAACTCCCAGATATGCTCAGAATTAGTCCAAAATGATACAAAAATCACTGAACCCACAGACATTGCCAACATACTGGCAGACAGGTTCAGTGCAAACTTCACCCCTCTCCCCTAAAGGAGAGATAACTATCCCAGCGGAGTGTAGCCTCCCAGACATCTCAAATGCAGGTGAAAGCTGCTCTCTCTAAAGCTAAAAACACAGCATCAATGGGACCGGATGGTGTCCCCGGCTGTGTGCTACACGAGCTAAATGAGGAATTAATCCCGCACATAAGGCAGCTGTTTAATCTCAGCCTTACCACAGGATACGTGCCCAAGGAGTGGCGTACGGCAACTGTGGTCCCACTCCACAAAGGCGGTGCCTCTACGGACCCTGGTAATTACCGCCCCATAAGCTTAACAAGTCTAGTCTGCAAAGCTATGGAGAGGATCATAATGGAGCTCATAAACAGAGATATAGGGGACTTGCAGACATTGGACCCGACCCAGTTTGGCTTCGTCAAGGGAAGATCATGCCTTTTGAACTTGGTCGACTTCTTCGAAACAGTCACCAAGGCCATTGATGAGGGAAAGGCAGTCCATACAGCCTACCTTGACCTTGCAAAGGCTTTCGACACAATACCCCACTCGGGTATTGTAGAAAAACTTACCAGCTTAAATGTAAACCCATATGTCACAAGATGGGTTGCAAACTGGCTTAAGGACAGAACCCACAGGGTTAGAGTTGCTGGCGCTATGTCAGACTCCAAGCCGGTCACAAGTGGTGTCCCACAGGGCTCGGTCCTTGGCCCCCTATTGTTAAGCATCTACTTCTCAGAAGTACAGGCCAACATGGGAGGACTTTGGCTGACAAAGTTTGCAGACGACTGCAAACTGGGCGCCATAGTGGAAAGTGCATCGGACACGGATATCCTTCAGAAGGGACTCACGGAAACAGATAGCTGGTGCCAGAGCCATGGCCTGAAGTTAAACGCCAAAAAATGTATAGTCATACCCTTTGGGAAAAACAAGGTAACCCCAAGCTACCATATAGGTGGCAATCCACTAAGCACAGAAGAGGTTATCAGGGACCTGGGGACCCAGGTTGACAGTGGCCTTTCTTTTGACACTCACGTTGCTAAAGTGGTTAGAAAGACCTTCCTACATTGCCCACCTGATCATGAAGGGATTCACATCCAGATCTAGTGAGGTCATTGTTCCCCTGTACTCTTCACTTATCAGACCAATGATCGAGTACAATGCCCCATTCGGGATGTATCTCGCCTGACATCTGCAGCAATTGGAGAGACCCCAAAAGTTTCTCACCAAAAGGATAAAGGGACTCCAAAATCTGTCATATGCTGCCAGATTGAAGAAACTCTAGCTCTATTCAGTCGCATACCGTCTGCTCAGAGGTGACATGTGCCTGACATACAAGGCCATGTCCAACCCAGAATTAATGGACATGCTCCACCTCAAAAAATCCAAATCCACCAAAACCACTAGAGCAAGTGACTTAAACCTTAGCACGGATATAAATAGGACATGCTGGAGGGATAGATTTATCACTCAGAGACTCCCTATGCTGTAGAATAGAGTCCCGGTCCATGTGAGGCAGAGCACCTCGCTGGCTCTGTTCAAGAGAAATCTTGACCTGTGGATGGGAGATCGTAGGTTTACCCCGGGAATCATCTCTGTGTCACTGCTGGACAGAGGCACAACAAACTAATGGGTACAGTATTTTTTCATATAAGGGGTGGCGTAAGCCACAAAAATTCGGGCTAGGCTTATAAATGCCTTGGGGCAGATAGCCTAGTATAAACCTATGAACCTATGAACTCTGACCAGACTGCATATGAGAAGACTGCTGTGGTATCTCAAAAATGTGTGGCGCCAATATTCACAGTCTGTCACCTTCAGAATAAAACTGCTTCCTTGCATCAGGAAAGAATTTGCCTGGTGGGCCCAAGCATGCTCTGTCAGTCTGGGCCTTCCCTTCCGGTTCATCCCTCAGGACCAAACTGACAACAGATGCATCAGAAATAACTTGGGGAGCCCACTGCAACAACCTTCAGACTCGAGATAAATGGGACTCCAAGTTCAAAAACAAACACGTCAACCTAAAAGAACTAATGGCAGTCCAAAAAGGCCTGATTACCTTCCAAAAGAAATGGAAACCTGGAGTCGTCCTGGTGAAGATAGACAGTACTGCAGTTTTGTGGTACATAAGCAGGGGTTCACTCTTACTCCCTTTGTGGCCTATTCATAAACCTCTGTGAAACAGCAAACTCCATGGGGTTGCACCTCATGGCACAGTATCTGCCAGGAGAAACCAAACAACTAGCACCTCACCTCATTGGGAGCCTGTCAGCCCCCCCCCCCCCCACGAGTGGCAACTGTGTTGGGAAGTATTTCTCAGCATAGATGAAAAATGGGGAATGCCACAGATAGAACTTTTTACCACCAAATAAAATGTTCATTTGAAAAAGTTTTGTTCCAAGAACAAAATGAAGTCAGCTTGTAAGACTGATGTCTTTTCCTTTCCTTGTACAAGCTATTTCTTTATGCCTTCCCCCAATTCCACTGCTGCCAAGGGTATTGCTGAAAATAAGGGATGATGGGTGCCAAGGGTAATTCTGTTAGCCCCAGATTGGCTGAGACAGCACTGGTACCCTCTATTACTCATGCTAACCAGCAGGAAGTCATGGGAGCTGCCACCAATGCAGAACAGGGGCACAATAATGCACCCCAACCTGCACACACACTCAAATTGACAGCTTGAATGATACCTTGATCCCATGGAAAGGGTTGCTTCTCGTCAAGCAGGATGTTCTTCGGGTTTCACTGTTGCAGTCATTCCATTTGGGTAATCTGCTGGCAGGTTGCCATCAGTCGGCTTGATTAACAAAGTCTTGGGTCCTGTGTCAGTTGCTGTCCCTTCTTCCATGACGTCAGGTCGTCAGGGATATAAAACATGCAGCCGATGCCATTACACCAGTCTTTCTTGCCACGCGGTGCCCGAAGCAGAAGCAGTTCGCAAGTGCCGATCGGCCAACTCCTGACATTTTCATTTTTGAGTTTCAGAACCGAAGTCTTCAACTAAAAAGCTAAGTACCCCGTTGGGGAAAATTTTTCTTGCTCCTTACCGATGTCAGTAAAAGTTAATAATTGCATTACTTGTGGGAAGCAAATACCTCATACCGATTTTCATTTGTACTGTATTCCTTGCCTAGGCCCTGACCACAACGTACCTTGCTGTCGGTTTTGTGCTAAATTTAATCAACGCACTATTAAACGTCGCTATATTTTTGCTTCAAAATATTTTGGCTCACGCTTTAATTATCCAGAAATGTCGTCAGTTAGCAATCCAACTACCGAAATACCTAAAAACTTCAAAGAAAAAGAGATAGGCTGTCGAGGTCCAAAACTGACGATGATGCTTCTCCTAAGCCAGTCGCCAGTTTGCCGGTACTCAGTGAGGTGCTTTCGCAGCCCCTGATACCTGCTACTTCTGATTTGCAGGCCTCTACTGAGACCAATTCAGAGTCCGGTATGCCTTGAGAGGCTTCAATTATGGAACCCGCGGATGTCTCTACCTCAGATGGGTCCGGAGCTGCTGTGCAGGCACTGGCTTCTGAGGGTGTTTTCAGGCCTAAGGATTTGTATATTAGACTGATGCCATCTTCATAACTAAGGGCAAAATCTAAATCTTTGTCTAAAAAACGACGCCTGGGCCACATGTGCAGGCCCCTATGCCTAAAAAACTAATTATCAAAATGGCTGAAGATTTAATTACTCTAATCAGGGGTAGCCAACCTCCCCCCCTTCTAAGAGGTCTAGGCAAGACATTGATTATGAATCTTCTGAACAGGATTCTATTTCTTCTGACTCTTCTAATGAACAAGATTTGTCTTTACCTACTTATGAGGACTCTGATGCAGAAGATTCCATTCCTTCTGCTTCTCCCCATGAGGATTTTTCTTTTGGGGAAACTTTACATACCTTAAGGGAACATTTCCACTGGGAATGTCAGGACTTCTCTGAATCTAAAGAGAGACTTAGGGATTTTCTTCTTCTTCCTCAGCATAGGCCTTTGGCTATGCCTCCTATTCTAGACATAGTTGATGATGTTTTTTCAGAATCTAGTATGGCTCCTGATTCTCTGCCTCTGGCTCTTTGTAAGGCAGACAGATACTACAGGGTTCCTGACTCCCACAAATTCCTTTTCAAAAATCCTATTGCAGATCCTGAAACCATTTCTCAGGGTCCCAAGGGCATTAAGGCCTCTACTGCTAAAATCCTACCCCTTCTGATAGAGATTCCAGGGCGCTGGATAGATGGGGTAAGAAGGTTTACACTTCTGCACCCTTGGCAATCAGGGCTTTAAACTGTCAATTTCATATGCTTAAATATCAACAGCATATCATGGGACTGCTTAAACAGAAAATGGTGTTAATTTCTGACTGTGTGGAAAATAAGGATATACAGGATTTATTGCATTCAGCTGAACAAGTTGGAAAACATACTTTGCAATGTGGTTTTGATTCTTTGGAGGCCTCTTGCAGGGTTGCTGTAACTGGGTCTGTGCTTAGCAGGCATGCTTGGCTCAAAGAGCAAACTCTGCCTGATCATGTTAATGCAAAATTGTTGTATGCTCCTTTACAACAGGACCGTCTCTTTGGTAATAAGGCTGAAGAAGTTTTAAAAAAGATGGAAGATAAAGCTAAATCTATGCAAACTGTGAAAGATTTCTTACAAGTGCAACCTCCAAGATTTAGTAGGCACTGGCCTACTAAGAACTGGTCCTTTCCAGTTCCTTCGAGAGCCACTCAAGTCAAACCCAGACATTCCAAAGGCACCAGGTTTCAGTCACAAGGGACTTTTAGAACAAAACAATAGGTTGCCGCCTCCTCCAAATCTGGAAACAACAAGGCACCTCCAAATGGTAAACAGTCTCAATGACTTCCCTTTACACTTACCAAGCACTTACCTTTTAGCTGCCCCTTTGGGGGGAAAACTGGCACTTCATGCAAGAAACTGGCAACTTATAACCCAGGACAAATGGGTTTTAAATATAGTATCCCAGGGACAGAGATTTAATTTCCACATGTTGCCAATCCCAAACGGATGGCCAGACCTACCCCCAAATCATTGGGCAGAGGCCCAGAAACAAGTACTGTCCCTCATGAACATGGGGGCTATTCAACCAGTACCAGAAGAGGAAAATGGGCAAGGCTTCTATTCAAGACTTTTCCTGGTACCCATAAAAGACAAATCATGGCGTCCAATTCTGGACTTATCTACTCTAAACACATTTCTGGACATTCCAAAATTCAAGATGCTGACTCTTCAGCAGTTACTTCCTATGCTAGGCAAAGATGCCTGGTTGGTAACTCTAGACTTAAAAGAGGCTTACCTGCATATCCCAATCAGGGAATCTTGCAGAAGATACCTCCTCTTCAAAGCAGGCTACTTGCATTACCAGTTCTCTGCACTGCCCTTTGGCTTATCTACTGCACCCAGGGTATTCACAAAGTGCCTGGCTCCAGTAATTGCATTTTGCAGGCAAAGAAATATTCAAATATATCCATACCTGGACGATTGTCTAATTCAGGCAGAAAACAAGGACATTCTTTTAAAACATCTGGCGTTTGTAAAAAGGGTTCTAACTTGTCTAGGGTACACCATAAACGAAAAGAAATCACAACTGGTACCCTCTCAAAAAATTACATTCCTGGGTGCAAGCTTGAATACAACTGCCCAGATGGTTTACCTAACACCAGAAAAGCAAATTCATTTGGTAACTTACTTCAAATAGGTGGCCACAAAAACCCTGCTATCTGCAAGACAAATTCTGCAAGCCTTGGGGTTCATGGCCTCCTGCATTCTTCTAATTCCATATGCAAGACTGCATATGAGGAAACTTCAGTGGTACTTAAAAAGTTTATGGAGTCAGCATTGTCACAGCCTGGTAACAGTGATTCCTATCATACCTTGCCTGCAACTAGAGTTCCTATGGTGGGCAGAGGCCTGCCACCAAAACAAGGGACTGCCATTCACCCCACCCCCTGCCGCCCAAACCCTAACTACAGACGCATCAGACTATGCTTGGGGGGCTCATCTGGCAGGGAAGTGCATTCAGGGCAAATGGAGCCCAAATCAAATGCACCTTCATATCAATCAAAAAGAGATGCTAGCTGTACAGAATGCACTGACAGCCTTCAAGGACTACCTTCTTCCCGGACAATTAATGATAAAGACAGACAACACCACAGTTATGTGGTACATAAACAAGCAGGGGGGTACACACTCCTACCCCCTTTGCAGACTAGCCATGGCATTGTGGAACACGGCCTTGACCTGTCAAATACAACTACAAGCTCAATTCTTGCCAGGAAAACTGAATACTCTGGCAGATGAACTAAGCAGAAATCTCATGGACCCACATGAATGGAAACTGGAACCACAGATTTTCAACATGTTGACATGCAAATGGAGGAGTCCAGACATAGATCTTTTTGCCTCACCCCAGAACTATCAGTTGGACAAATTCTGCACAAGAACTCGTCACAAAAAAGCCTGGAAAGAGGATGCGCTATTATTCAGCTGGAAAAAAACCTATCAGTCTATGCGTTTCCCCTTCTGCCTCTGCTCTCCAAAGTTCTAGTAAAAGTTAAACAGGACAAACCAAAAATGAAGAAATATATATATTTTTTTCTGAAGAAAATGTCAAGCAGAGGTCTTTTATTTTGCCTCTGAAGAAATGTCACCACTGAAGAAAATGTCCAAAAGTAGACCAGACCAACTCCGTACTACTGTATCTGTTATACTTTACTTGTCTCAGAACAAATTCTTGCCAAACAGTTAATTCTGTCAGAGCTATTTCAATTCTATTATAACACAGCTAGACAGATGAATACACTAAGGCACACTTAGTCTAAGACGTCACCCCCGAATGAAACATACTGTCCAGTTTATATACTCTTTTCAACCAATGTTATTTTTAATGTCCTTGTGACTTGTTCTTCTGGTTTCTGTCTATCATGAAAAAGTCCATGGTTATTTCATGCCCTTTTTTGGTTCTTGCTGTATCTGAAGACTTCGCGAAAGTCTCCGCGTCACCTGTCTGCATATTATTTATTTATTTCTGCATCTGAAAGCCAAGAAAGTCAACTTCCTTTTTTTCTATAACAGGATGCATTTACAGTATTGGCAACAGCTATATGTTGTTAATATCTAAGCTGGACATAACTGTTCTTGCAAAGCAAGCATATTATTTTGAAAACTGCTGTTTGGTGGCCTTGCACATTTCCTTTCACTGTACACACAGTATATTGGGGAAAAGCATTTTAATTTACACAATTATCTATCAGATTTTGCATTCATTGGATGTACACAGACAGCTTAGATTTTACTTAAACAGGACAAAATCTCTAAGAAAATCTGAACAACTACTGATGGCATTTGTTGCTAGGGCAGAGGGAAAGGCTATTTCAAAGCAGACTATTTCCAAATGGATAAACCATTGTATTCGTTTCTGCTATATGCACCATGGTAAAACTATCCCTCGAGGGATCAGATCTCATTCCACCAGGGCTACATCTACTTCTACAGCCTTTCTCAGAGGTGTTCCTACCAGAAACATTCTAGAAGCTGCTACCTGGAGCTCAGTTCATACATTCACCAAACATTACCATTTACCTTTCTTCTCTAAATCCAGAGCTGGCTTTGCCACTGCTGTCCTGCAGAGCCTTATAGCTGGTCCAAATGCTGTATAAATCCATCCATCCAACCATAGCTTTGGGAATCTACCCAAATATAATGACTGCAACAGTGAAACACGAAGAACATAGTGCATTTGTGTACACTTACCATAAATGTAGATGTTGCAGTCCTGGTTACCCTCCCTCCAACCCCCTGTTTTTCTTTTACTATACCTCTACTTTCTTTTACTATGCTTAAAAGCCTTTTTGGTGTATTTGCTTTTGTTTGGTGGTATATTTTTGTGTTTTTAATTACTTAAATATTTGGCTCCCCATTTGGGGGGCACCTGACATCTGGGGCAAGAAAAACTGATGTAATGGCGTCTGCTGCATGATGTCCTTCAAGGATGCATTTGCAGTCATAACATATGGGTTGTCCTGCCTCAGGCAGCCCTTCGGTCGGCTGGATTCCAAAGTCTGGGTCTGGCCTCGGCTGATGTTGCACTTTCCCCGATGTCAGAGCGTCTGGGGTATAAAAGCATCAGCCGACGCCATTTTCCCCAGTCTTTCTTGCCGCGCGGTGCCCGAAGCAGAAGCTGTTCACAAGTGCCGGTCGGTCAGATCCATTGAATTCAGCTACCGAAGACTTCGAAAAAAGCTAAGTACCCCGTTGGGGACTCTTTCTTGCCTCAGCCGATGTCAGACAAAGTAAATAATTGTTTAACCTGTGGGAAACAAATACCTCATAAGGATTTCCATTCCTACTGCCTTCCTTGCTTAGGCCCAGACCACGACGTATCGGCCTGTTTAGCCTGTGCTTCCTTCAACCGACGAATTCTTAGACGTCGGTCGGAGTTTGCAGAGGAATTTTTTGGAGCCGCTTTTGCTTATAAAATGCCTTTGGAGACTCCGACTTCGCATATGGTCAAAAAACGCAAGGAAAAGGACCGACACTCGTGGCCCGCGGTTTCGGCTGAAACCACGGCTAGGCCTACCGCGAGTGTCTCGGTTTTGGCCGAAACCGAGTCCTCGGAGATTCCTTCTTCCGAAACCATACATCCGACCACCGAGGCCCGGGAGGCCCTGGCTGAGTCAGCTACAGAACTTCCTACCAAAACCAGTGTTCAGGAAATGTCCGACACCATACCTTTGGACATTTCTACTCCTGCACGTGGGGCAGCTAGGCCCCCTGCTTCCATGTCGATTAAGGCCTTTTCAAGGGCTAAAGCTGCTAAACTATCAAAAGCTTTGCCTACCAAAACTACCTCCCAGAGGCCTTCCTCTAGTTCACAGATCCTCAGCCTTGCTGAGGACCTTATTTCCTTAATTAGGGGTTCGCAACCTCACCCAGACAGGGCCTCTCACCCTCCTCCGGACAAAAGGCCCAGGACTGACCCCTCTGACCCATACTCTTCAGATGATTCCACGGATGGGTCTGAGTTGTCAGACCACCAGGAAGGGGCTTACTCGCCTTATGAGGATTCAGATGCTGAGGAATCTATCCCTTCGGCCTCCCCTCCTGAAGAGTTTTCCTTTGGAGAGACTCTACACTCCATGAGAGAGCATTTTCAATGGCAAGGTCAGGATTTCTCTGATTCTAGAAAAAGATTAAGGACATTTTTGCATTTGTCTCAACATAGGCCCTTAGCTATACCTCCTGTTCTGAATGTAATTGATGATGTGTACAATGATGTCGGTACAGCCCCTGATACTCTTCCTCCGGCCCCTGCCAAACCTGACAGATACTACAGGGTCCCGGATTCTCATTTCCATCTGTATAAATCCCATTCTGCAGACCCAGAAACTATTTCTCAGGGCCCTAAAGGGGTTGCGGCCGCTACTGCCAAAAATCCTCTACCCTCTGAAAGAGAGTCTAGAGCTTTAGAGAGATGGGGAAAGAAGGTGTATACTTCTGCAACTCTTTCTGTCAGGGCATCAAATTGTCAATTTCATATGATACAGTACCAAGAGTATTTGTTAGATGAACTGAATAAGAAACTTTCTTCTCCTGAACCCCTAGACCGTAAATCCCTTCAGGATTTGGTACACAATTCACAACAGGTTAGTAATCATTTCTTAAAGTGTGGCTATGATGCACTAGAGGCTTCATTTAGATCAGCTATGACTGGGGCAGTTATTCGGAGGCATGCCTGGCTGAAGGAACAATCTTTGCCAGATCATGTTAAAGCTAAACTCCTGGATGCTCCAATGGAGAAACAAAATTTATTTGGCTCCTCTGCTCAGGAGATCTTAAAAAAGGTTGAAGAAAAGGCAACATCTGTGCAAACAGTTAAAGATTTCCTGCAAGTACAACCACCGAGATTCCTCAGAAACTGGCCTACTAAGAATTGGTCCTTTCCAGACTCGGACAGAGCCCACAGAGGCAGGAACAGGCGCCCTAGAGGTATCGAAGGGCTCCTACAGAGGCCGTCAGTGGCAGCCTGCCAACCAGAGGAGCAGTGCAACAGCAACAACGACAACCACTGCACCAGGACAGGCTCAATGACGTAACTCTAATTCTGCCTACCAGGGATCAACTGGAAGCACCCTTGGGCGGAAAGCTGGCCTTATTCTCAAAAACCTGGCATTATATTACAAAGGATACATGGACATTGCAAATAATAGACAAAGGATACAGGTTCCACTTCCACACTTTGCCAAAAAGAAGTGGAATGCCAAACCTTCCACCAAATCAAAGGGCAGAGGCTTTAAGACAGATCAACAATTTACTTCAGATGAAAGCTATAGAAAAGGTACCATGTTCAGAACAAGGCCAAGGATTTTACTTCAGATTATTCCTTGTACCAAGAAAAGAAAATCAATGGAGACCTATTCTCGACCTGTCCGCACTGAACACCTATCTCATTTTGCCAAAATTCAAGATGCTGACCCTACAGCAACTTCTTCCCATGCTGGGCAAGGAGTCTTGGCTGGTGACTCTAGATCTCAAGGAGGCATACCTGCACGTCCCTATTCGACCAAGTTGCAGAAGACACCTCAGATTTCTTGCAGGATCAGAGCATTATCAATTCTCAGCATTGCCCTTTGGCTTATCTACTGCGCCCAGAGTATTCACGAAATGCCTGGCATCAGTAATTGCACATTGCAGACTATAGGGAATTCAAATTTACCCATACCTGGACGACTGCCTAATACAAGCGGACAACAAGGGAAACTTGATAAAGGACTTGGCCTATGCCATACACCTGCTACAGACCTTGGGATACACAGTCAACATCCAAAAGTCAAGACTAGTACCATCCCAAAGGATAACCTTCTTGGGTGCAGATCTGGACACAACCACCCAAATGGCCTTTCTCACAGAAGAAAAACAAAAACAACTTCCAGATTACTTCATGTTTCTGACAAGACAAACTCAGCTTACTGCAAGGAAAATCCTGCAGGCCCTGGGTTACATGGCATCCTGCATAATTCTGATACCGTATGCCAGGCTGCATATGAGGAAATTACAATGGTAACTAAGGAGTGTATGGTCTCAACACAGTCACAGTTTAGAAACCTTGATACCAATCATTCCATGCCTTCAATAGGAATTCCTGTGGTGGGCTCAGGCCTGCTTGCACCTGTCACCCCTGGGCTTCCGGATATTGGCAAAGGCTCTTGCCACCCCCATAGTGCCTTTTTTAGGCAAGGCTCAAATGATAAACCTACCGCCCTAGAAAACAAAAATGGAGAAAAACTAAGGGTAATACTGCTCAATGCCAGAAGTCTAAACCTCAAGATGCATGCTCTCGAAGCCCTCCTCAGTATGGAGAACATCGATGTTTGTGCTGTGACTGAAACCTGGTTCAAGGCTCCTGAGAGCACCCCAGCACTATCAGGTTATACCTTATATCATGCGTTCCGGCCCCAAAATCCGGACCGAACTACAAAAGGAGGGGGAGTATCCATATTCATAAAGGATACCCACACCTCCAGGTTAGTGGCAAAGCACGAAGTATCGGAGACCATCCAGGTGCAATTAACCATAGGTAAAACTGCCCTACAGTTTGTAACATGCTACAGACCACCTTCTCAAACTCAGGAAACCCACACAGCCTTCCTGAAGACACTGGAGAGTATAAATGTCTCTCCAAACACCATCATATTGGGTGACTTCAACTACCCAAACATAGACTGGGAACATTACTCAAGCCCCAACACCCTAGCCCAAAGGTTCCTTGAGTTCATAAACTCAAATGCTATGGAACAACTAGTCACCATTCCCACAAGAGGAGAAAATATACTAGACCTGATCATCATAAACATGGGGACAAAATGCTCCACACCGGAAGTATATCCCTCATTGGTGAGATCAGACCATAAATTAATCTCACTGGAGATCCACATCCCGCCCCCACCCCCAGCAAAAAAGACCACAGTGAAGAACTTCTCAAAAGCAAACTTCACACTTCTTAAGACTGGAGTGGTATCCTTCAAGGCCCCCGAGCCAGTGGAAACCACAACCCACGCTGCTGAAACCCTTACAAATGCCTTCTACGAGCACCTCCAGGAATGTATGGATCAAGCAATCCCTAATAAAATCAAGACCCTTTCCACCAAAGGCAGGCTCCTGGTCTGGTGGACTCCAGCCATAAACAAACTCTACAACAAGAGGAGAAAGCTACTACATGACAGAGCAAAATCCCTAAATGGGAAGGCATCTCTGATCAATACTAGCAAAAACTACGATCACTCATAAAATCATCCAAGGCCAACTTTGAGAGAAAAATCGCTAATGACGCAAAAGACAATCATAAAGCCTTCTTTAGCTATGTTAGAAACCTGGGTGGAAACTCCCAGATATGCTCAGAATTAGTCCAAAATGATAAAAAATCACTGAACCCACAGACATTGCCAACATACTGGCAGACAGGTTCAGTGCAAATTTCTCCCTCCCTCCCCCAAAAGGAGAAATATCTATCCCACCAGAGTCTAGCCTCCCAAACATCTCAGATGCCCAGGTGAGAGCTGCTCTCTCTAAAGCAAAAAACACAGCATCAATGGAACCGGACGGTGTCCCCGGCTGTGTGCTACACGAACTCAATGAGGAACTAAACCCACACATAAGGCTGCTGTTTAATCTTAGCCTTACTACAGGATACGCACCAAAGAATGGCGACGGCAACTGTGGTCCCACTCCACAAAGGCGGTGCTTCTACGGACCCTGAAATTACCGCCCCATAAGCTTGACGAGCCTTGTCTGCAAAGCTATGGAGAGGATCATAATGGAACTCATAAATAAAGACATTGGGGACCTACAGACACTGGATCCTACCCAATTTGGCTTTGTCAAGGGCAGATCCTGCCTCTTGAACTTGGTCGACTTTTCAAACAGTCACTAAGGCCATTGATGAGGGTAAGGCAGTTCACACAGCCTACCTTGACCTAGCAAAAGCATTCGACACAATACCCCACTCAGGCATCATAGAAAAGCTCACCAGCTTAGATGGAAACCCATATGTCACAAGATGGGTTGCAAACTGGCTCAAGGACAGAACACACAGGGTTAGAGTTGCTGGTGCCATGTCAGACTCTAAGCCGGTCACGAGCGGTGTCCCACAGGGCTCAGTCCTGGGCCCCCTCTTGTTCGGCATTTATTTTTCTGAAGTGCAGGCAAACATAGGGGGATTGTGACTGACAAAATTTGCAGATGACTGCAAACTGGGCACCATAATTGACACTCCATCAGACACAGACATCCTCCAGAAAGGTCTCATAGAAATGGATAACTGGTGCCAGAGCCATGGCCTTAAGCTAAATGCCAAAAATGTATAGTCATACCCTTTGGGAAAAACAAGGTAACCTAATTACCACATAGGTGGTAATCCATTAAACACGGAAGAAGTTATCAGGGACCTGGGGACCCAAGTTGACAGTAACCTCTCTTTGACACTCACATTGCCAAAGTGGTTAGGAAGACCTTCTACATTGCCCACCTGATCATGAAGGGATTCACATCCAGATCAGGAGAGGTCATTGTACCCCTGTACTCTTCACTTATCAGACCAATGATTGAGTACAACGCCCCATTCGGAATGTACCTTACCCGACACCTGCAGCAGTTGGAAAGACCCCAAAAGTTCCTCACCAAAAGGATAAAGGGGCTCAAACATATGTCATACGATGCCCGACTGAAGAAACTCCAGCTCTATTCAGTCGCATACCGCCTGCTCAGAGGTGATCTGTGCCTGACATATAAGGCCATGTCCAACCCGGAATTAATGGACATGCTCCACCTCAAAAATCCAAATCCACCAGAGCCACGAGAGCAAGAGACTTAAACCTCAACACGGATATAAATAGGACGTGCTGGAGGGACAGATTCATCACCCAGAGACTCCCTACACTATGGAACAGAATCCCAGTCCATGTGAGGCAGAGCCCCTCACTGACTCTGTTCAAGAGAAATCTTGACGAGTGGATGGGAGATCGTAGGTTTACCCCGGGAATCATCTCTGTATCACTGCTGGACAGAGGCACAGCAAACTAATGGGTATAGTATTCTCATCCTAAGGGGTGGTGAAAGCCACACACACTCTGGCTAGGCTTATAAATGCCCTAGGGCAGATAGCCTAGTATGAACCTATGAATCTATGAACAGAGGGTTGCCTTTCAACAAACCAAAAACAAGGCAGACCATCACCATGGCCGCCTCAGACTGAGGATGGGGAGCACACATGGAAGGCAAATGTATCCAAGGCCTGTGGCCTCAAGGACAGCTAAGCATGCACATAAACCAAAAGGAAATGCTGGCAGTGAGGCATGCAATCGAGGCCTTCAAACCCTTCCTACAACAAGGACACCTGTTAATAAGGACAGACAACACCACGGTCATGTGGTACATAAACAAGCAGGGAGGCACACACTTTTACCCTCTATGCCGGATGGCTATGAATCTGTGGGAACTATGCCTGAATCTCAGTATCCAACTACAGTCCCAATTTGTGCCAGGGAAAGAAAATACACTGGCGGACAACTTAAGCAGAACTACCATGGATGCACACGAATGGATGCTGCACCCAGACATCTTCCAGCTCATAGCAAAGACATGGGGAATGCCGGAGATAGATCTGTTTGCCTCCCCACTCAACCATCAACTGAAGACATTCTGCTCAAGGACATACCACCCACAGGCTTGGAGGGTGGACTCTCTCTCTTTCAGCTGGAAAGCCCCAACAGTATATGCCTTCCCACCTCTCCCATTGATGTACAAGGTTCTACTGAAGATCAGGGAGGAACAGCCAAGAGTGATACTAGTAGCTCCGGACTGGCCAAGACAACACTGGTATCCATTATTGAGAAGCATGTCTCAGGCAAAATCATGGCCTCTCCCCCTCTGGCCTCTTCTTCTGATGCAGAACAATTTCAAGACCCTGCATCCCAACTTGAAAACATTGCAGCTAACTGCCTGGAAAATTCCTTAAATCCCAATCCAACTGTTTTATCTCAGAGGGTGAAGGACATTATCTTGGAGGCTCGCAGGCCTTCCACAAGGAAGACATACTCAGCTAAATGGAAGAGATTTCTCATTTGGAGCACATCAAAAGGCTCAGATGTCACAGTGGCAAACATACCACATATCCTAGAATACTTAGCAGAATTGTTCCACAATGGCCTGTCCTATTCTTCCATTAAGATTCATGCTTCAGCAATTTCAGCAGAATACAATGTGGATCCACCTATCTTCTCGCACCCTCTACTCAGACAATTTCTGAGAGGGATCAAAAATATTAAACCTCCAAGAAGACCCCCTCTACCTGCTTGGGATCTCAACTTTGTGCTAGAGAAACTGACACTTCCTCCTTTTGAACCAGCAGCATCGGCGGATCTACAGTTTCTGTCTTGGAAAACTGCATTCCTTCTGGCAATCACTTCAGCAAGAAGAGTATCTGAGTTACAAGCATTAATGGCAATACAGCCATTTCTTATTTTCCACCAGGACAGAGTTTCTCTAAGAACCAATCCTACTTTTATGCCAAAGGTGGTATCTAGGGTATCCTTGAACCAAGCTATTCACCTGCCTACGTTCTTCCCTAATCCACAGAATAGAGGGGAAAAACTTTTGCACACCCTGGATATACACAGACAACTACGCTACTACTTGGACAGAACAAAGACTAGCAGAAAAACTGACCAACTTTTTGTAGCATATGCTGCTGGGGTGCAAGGAAGAGCAATTTCCAAACAGACAATTTCAAAATGGATAGGAAATTGCATTCGATTTTGCTACTCATTTCATGGAAAGACAGTTCCTGAAAACATCAGGCCTCACTCCATAAGGGCCACGGCCACCACTACAGCCTTCCTATGAGGGGTGGCTACCAAGGACATTTTAGAAGCTGCTACTTGGAGCTCCGTGCATACATTTGCCAAGCATTACAATCTTCCTTTATACTCCAGATCCAGAGCAGGTTTTGCTACTGCAGTCCTGCAGGGGATCTTAACTACACCATCCTTTTCTTAGTACCTCCTCCCCCAGATTGGCTATGGTATTCTACCCATATGTTATGACTGCAGATGCATCCTTGAAGGACATAGTACAGTTTTGTACCTACCATAAATGTAGATGTCCGATAGGTATGCATCTGCAGTCAGGATTACCCTCCATCCTACCCTCTGTGGTATTCCTAGGGTACTTACCCCTCTTTTAGCTAGCTGGGGGAATCTATTATGGTGTATTTGTTTGTTTATATTTGTATATAATTTTGCAAATGTTTGGAACTTTTCTGCATTTTTCCAAATTTAGCCTTCCTAGAGGGCACCTGGCATCTGGGGCAAGAAAAACTGAGGAAAATGGCGTCGGCTGATGCTTTTATACCCCAGACGCTCTGATGTCGGGGAAAGTGCGACATCAGCCGAGGCCAGACCCAGACTTTGGAACTGCCGATCAAGGGCTGCCTGAGGCAGGACAACCCATATGTTATGACTGCAGATGCATACCTATCGGACATCTACATTTATGGTAGGTACAAAACTGTACTTTTTATACCCCTGACGACCTGATGTCATGGCAGAAGGGACAGCAACCGACGCAGGACCCAAGACTTTGTTAATCAGGCCAACTGAGGGCAACCTGCCAGCCAGTTACCCAAATGTAATGACTGCAACAGTGAATACACTCGAACATCTACCTTTATGGTAAGTGTACACAACTGTACTTTCTGGTCTTTCTAAAAGAAGCCAGGAAACCTAGCACTAGGAAGTCTTACTCCACCAACTGAAAAATATTCATTTTGTTGGTGTCGACAGAAAGGACTAAACCCTCGTCAAGCTCAGATCCCTTTCATCCTGTCATATTTATCCAGCCTTTTTGAAAAAGGTCTCTCGTACTCCTCCATAAAAATTCGTACTTCAGCTGTTTGTGCCTATCTGCCTTCTCAACCTCCTCTCTATTCACATCCCCTCATGAAACAGTTTCTGAGAGGGGTTGCCCACATTAGGCCTCCCAGGAAATCTCCTGTTCTTCCCAAGACCTCAATTTAATTCTGGAGAAGCTTGCCCTTCCACCCTTCAAGCCAGCAGTTTCCACTAATATCAAATTCCTGACCTTCAAGACAACTTTCCTGCTAGCCATTACCTCAGCCAGAAGGGGTGTCAGAGCTTTAGGCCCTTACATGTGTGGAACCTTTTATCATTTTCCACCCAGACAGTGTGTCTCCTAGGATCAACCCTTTTATGCCCAAGGTGGTGACAGAGGCATTTTTAAGCCAGACCATACACTTGCCTACATTCTTTCTTAACCCTCAGAATAAGGGAGAAAAGATCCTCCATTATTTTGATGTGCATAGGCAACTGCATTGCTACTTAGAACCAAGAATGTCAGGAAATCAGACCAACTTTTTTTGGCCTTTGCCAGTATGTGTTTTATTTTACTTTTGTTTACCAGGAAAGTCCAACCGAACACTGGTCCTTTTTCAACAGAGGCCCGGGGAGGAGAAGTTCCAGTTACAGTAAGTACAGCAGACAGAAAAACAGTACTGAAAAGTACAACCATTAATATAAAAGTAAGCAAAATACGAAAGTGCTTTAACATAGCACAAATGGTTGACAGAGTTAAGAGAAATAACCAGATTGACATTAAGTGTATGAAAAATACAGACATAGTTTACAGTCAACCATTATGAAATAATGGTTCATGCTGGATTTTTTTTTTTTGACAGAAAACAGTTGCAGTTAATACAGGTATAACATAGTGTCAATAAGAGTATGGATCCTAGATGTATTTATAAGGAGAGAAATAAGACATGACTAGGCTTAGGCTCCTGAGGTAGTATAAATGTTAGAAACTAGCCAGGACAGGTGCAGGAGTGTAGCTAAGTTTCTGTTAAATGTGATTTCAAAAGTGTTTTGAAATTGTACCGTAGAGCAGTTGTATGCTATTGAGGATGGCAGTTTATTCCAAACTCTGGGTATGTAGTTTGAGAAAAGTGAGTCACCGGCCGAGTTTGTTTGCTTTGGGGATCTCCAGAAGAAATTTATTGCTGGAGAGTTAGGGAAGGTTGTTTAGTGCATCAATGTATTGTAGTAAAAGGTTCTGGAGTGTGAGGGTATTTTCTGGTTTATGCAGGATTTTATGAGCGAGGGTTAGTTGGTTAAAGAGTAGTAGTTGTGGGAGTTCTAACTAGTTTAGCAGTTTGAGGTACAATGGTGTGTTCTATATGAGGAGTCAGTGTCAAACATACCAATTTTATTATTACAGGATTTCCCCTCAGTAGGTCTGAGGGGAAACCAGTTTCAAAACAAACTATTTCCAAATGTATCTCCTACTGTATCTCCTTTTGTTACAGCCTTCATGATAAGAATCCTCCTGATGCTGTGAGGGGCACATTCCATTAGGGCTACTGTGTTTCTTAAAGGGGTGGCCACCAAGGACATTTTGGAAGCAGTTACTTGGTCCTATGTGCAGACCTTCACCAGTTCACCAAACATTACCATCTTCCTACCTTTTCCAAGTCCAGAGCAGGATTTGCCACTGCAGTTTTGAAGGGCATCCTTGCCTCTCCTGAATCTTTCCACCCACCTTCCCTTTCAGCTTTGGGAATCATTCCACAAGTAAGCATTGCAACAGTGAAACATGAACACAGTACACTTGTGTGCACTTACCATAAATGTCGAATTTCGAGTATATTCACTGTTGTAGTATTCTTTCCCTCTGGTCTATGGAATAGGCTAGGATATTCAACTTCTCAGTCATGGTGGCCCCATCCTTCCTTCACACTTATTCTGGGTACAGGGCCCCAGACTCCTGACTTCAAGGACACACTGGGGGACTACTACTTGTTGGGGGCAAGTAAGTGCTGAGGTCATGGTGCCGAAGGACTCCCTTTATACCCAAATGTAGTGATGTGGATACAGCATCTGCAGGCTTCAGGAGGAGCGGAACATATTCTCTGGTAATTGGGCCAGCAAAGGGCTTCCACTGTGGGATATACCACAAGTCAGGACTGCAACAGTGAATACACTCAAACATCTACATTTATACTAAGTGTACATAACCATTCTTTCCTCAATCTCCATACCTGGAAACTTCACCAGGCTAGCCACTCTCTCCCTTGTCTCACACTTCCAGTGCCATCTGTAGACCAATGGAGCACCACACCCACTCATGGGTGTCATCCAAATCATGGCTGCAATAAATCTTTTGGCTCCTGATTTGAGACACCTCATCAGGGTACATGCTCCCTTAGTTCTACCCCATCCCTGCCATGGACTACATGTAGCCGAGTCCTCAGGCCACCACATTACACATTCCTACATCCACAACATGGAATTCCACTTCCACCCCCTAACAACCGGAGGATTTGATCCCTGACTCCATACAACCAGACTGCTTAGCTACCACAGCCACCTCCCATAACCCTATTCCATATGATAACATTGTTGTCACCTCTCATTGTGTACTCCCTCCTGTGTAAATTTTGATGACTGTGCCATGCCCACCTCCTAATCTGTGTGAGCAAGATGGAGTATGATCCACACCATGGCCAATCCATACACTGACTTTCAAAGCCCGAATACAATAATATATCCGTCATTTTATTCTGTGTTGCCTGTAGTTGTGGATCAGGCAGCCTTTTTTCAGTCCTCCATGTACTGCAGCCATCTCTGCCTCATGTAGAGTACCACAAATGTTTGTTCATTTTCTTACAGCCCTGCTCCTTTGACAATGGTCTTACAGGTATGCTGGGTCCTGCTGGGGAATTTCCCTAATAGTGTAGTTGTTTCCACACAATCCATGTTATGCAACTTGATGCATACTGTGTAATACTTAGCTTTAGTTCTCTAGTGAATACTGAAGTGCCCCATCAGATGCAGCAAAGCAGTAGAAATATCGCCTCAGCTGACAGCAACACATTCCACCATGTTCTGTCTCTTTGTGCACAGTATTATATGTCATATCTGACATGGTCTGATGTTTGCTGATGGGGGGGGGGGTCATCAAACATGGTTTCAGTATGTATCTGGCATCACCTGCATCACGCAGCAATGAGACCATTCTATGTGACCTGCTACCTGTTTGTATGGTAACTTTGTATACTGGTACCTGAACCCTCTTACTTGTGTACCTGCCATCTAGATGACCCAGTGGAATATGTCATGCACAAACTCTTGATATAGGTCAGATGTGTGCAATATGCGAGTCATGGGATCTTCATGGGTGGTGCATGTACACTGTATAGATGTTACTCTGGACACTGCACACCATCTGGCAGTGGAGGAAGATGGAACTCTTCCTGTGATATATCAGATACCCTTCAGGTCAGATGGGGCTTTGACAATTTCTGTGCAATGAATGGCTCCTATAACCTTAGGGAAGTGGACAATTATGTTAATCACCCACATGGTGGAGTTTCTGTCCTCGGCAGTCCTTGAACAGAATAAGTTCTGATCCAGCAAGTTACAATTGTCAAATCTCAAGAGGTGTTGCTAGCTCCTCTGGTGTCATGGGCCAATTCCCTGATTATTTGGCACCTTCCCCTCAATTTTAAGCGGAGGACCCAAAAAATAGATCCTTTCTCTTCTTTAAACTGTAGCAAACTGCTTGCTACAAATGTAATAAGCAGTTTGCTAAAGCTTGCAAGGAGTGCTCAGAGCATTTTAGCTCTGACCAAAAATGCATGATGAACATTCATTTCTGAATGTTGGTAATGTATTAAATCACAGAAAGCTAAAATGTTTTGTCAGGTTCATTATTGTCAAGATCAAACCTCCTGGTATTTTGCACGTGGAGCAGCTACCTTCATTCCTACCCCCCTACCCTAACTGTGGCTGTGAAATGTGTGCAGTACAAGTCTTGTCTGTTTCATTTTAGTCTGCCATCCAGGCATGAAAGTCCTATGCACTTTACTGGTTTACATGCTGTGCAAGTAAAAACTGACAAAGACTATCAATTTTTCAAGTACATAAGCTTCACAGTCCTGTCCTTCCATTTCAAGCATCTGAATGATATGAATATTTCTTTGGCTTTCCCGGTCTTCAAACTCCTTTTGCCTTGGCTCCTCCAACTCTGTAACAACAGATTCATATTTATTCTTTAAGTCTTGGTTCTGTTTCATAAATGACTCAGTAGCTTCAATGTGGGGGTTGGTTCACCATCTTATCCTTTCATACTTTGGCACCTGCCTTGTAGGTTATAAGCTATTTTGTTGCTTTATGAGTCTCATTTTTGTTTTCCTACTTTTCACTGCTTCCATCAGTTTAGGTGCTTTAATCTTTGTTCTCATTTGTGAATTCCCAAACACTATTTCCTTTAGCCCCCATGGTTGATCCTCCTCCACAATTTTGTCCACCTTCAGCTCTGACTAATAATGCTTTTCTGACCTCTTTTTTGTGTTTTTTTTTTCTTTCAGTTGAGTCCGCTCTAATTACTAAACTATGCTGAAACATCCAGACCAGTTGCATTAATCGGGGAACACAGTGAATCTCTGAACTATATGAAATGAGATGCTGAAATACAGTCTTAAGAAATCCATACACCCCCTCCCAACAGACATGATTCCCACACCCACAAACCTGCCAGCTGGCCTCTCCAGGACTTTCATGGAGTGTTACAGGAGTTTGATATCTCTGTACTCCCCATAGTTGTGAATGTCCCCTTGGATGTCCTTCTGTACATATGCTGCAGTATTCATAACATAAGGTAGTCTGCCTCCGGCTGACTCGTACTTCCGGGCAGTATCCAAGTCTTCATGCTACTGCAAGCTACGTGCTTTACCACACAGCATAACGTATACATCGGCCATAAAGAGACGTCTGGTATAAAGCAGACATCAGCACCCACCTACCCCAGAACTTTACTGCTGCCTCTCCGATTGCCTGCTCCAGACATTCGCTTATCAGAACTGTTGTGTTCCAGTTACCAGTTAAGTACCCATTGGGGATTTTTTCTTCTTAAAATTTTTGCTACTGCTTGTTTGTTGGGTTCACGTCAGCTAGGAAGGGCAAGTGTCAGTGTAGAAGGCAGATTCCACATAAAGACGCCCACTATCTTCGCCTCTTTTGTCAAGACCCAGACCATGACCACACTGAGTGTACTATTTTCAAGTCCTTCATCTTGAAGACCCTCAGGAATTGGCTAGCCTCTCTAAAATTATACGTAGAAAACCAGTGCCTTAAGAGTCTAGCACGTGAGAGATGGATGCGACGTCGGGCCATTTGGATGAGCCTGTACCGAAGAAGGCCAAAAAATCATGACCTGAGAGTTCAGCTGCACCCTGTCTTCCAGTTGTTTCTCCCAAGGCCAGTGTAGGCCTGGAGACCATGCCAGAGGTGGTGGATTTACTTTCGGTGGGTACCACAGTGGAAGCCCTGAAGGAGTCTGCCAGCACATCCACGAGGGAAGGGCAGGCATATGATTAGGGCGATAAGGGGGAACCCAGGCGTTTTTATCTATGACTGCCCTCATGGTGTCTCACAAATCACAGTGCATGAAGATGTGCTCTCTGATATCATCAAATGTAGGCCAACATCCAGTCCTTCCACCTTTCACCATATGGAATCCCCCAAAAAGAAGGCTAAAACTAAATGTGTCTCCTGATGCACCTCAGCAGCCCCCTTATTGCAAGTTTTTTCTCAAAGCCTCTTTAGTGCTTTTATGGCCCTTCAATCTCTTCCTATGCAGCCATTTTCTTCTTCCACAACCTTCAAAAGGACAGCTGTTGACACTTAGGAGATTCCTCTGGAGAGGAATCCTTGGCCTGCTCAACCCAGTTGGCTTCCCCCTTTTTAGGGTATGCCTCCCCAGAGGAGAGGAATTTAATGGTAAAGATTCCCCTGAGGAGGACACTTCTTCTTTTGGAGAGACCATTCTCAAAATGAAAGCTTTTTACAAGTGGGACTGCTCCCAAGTTTCAGACATTCAGAAGAGGTACTATGACCTCTTGCAGATGGATTCCCCATTTCTTCTGCTATCCCTCCAGTCCTGCCTGCCTTTCTGGATGTTTTGTTGGTTCCCACCAAATGTCAGAATCTCAGCCTCCTGCCCCCAAGCGTCCAGACAGGTTCTATAAAGTACCTGAGAACTCCAAGTTCGTTTCAAGGCTCCTGCTGCTGATCCAGCTACTAAATCTGTTTCTATGGATAAGGCTTTAAAATTGCTACCATCCACTTCCTTGTTACCCTCTGATAAGGAGAGTAAGGTCATGGAACATTTAGGAAAGAAGGTTTATACTTCTGCCACT